>NW_008752038.1:286552-309481 GCF_000715545.1 Opisthorchis viverrini | reverse complement strand
TCATCTCACTCGATTCCCTGTCCATTTACACCATACTCATTCAAATATGTTAAATACCGCTCTCTTAACCTTTGCAATTGTATGACTTGAAAAGACCTTGCCGAAAACATGTTCGTCAACCCATTTGTGTTACTATTTAGACTATAAGAAATAAACGATACAGTAAAATTGGTTTCTCATAGAAGAAAGCTAACAGAAATCAGTCGGGACGAATGAATGAGAATGTGGACGATATCTTCCTAATAGGTTGTGGCCGTTTACTTTAGGGGGAAAATAAAAAAACAGTTAACACTGAGATCACTTATCTGTGTGAATTGATAATCTAAAAATATAGGGAACAGAGCAGCGAATTCTGAAACAACCAGCCAGTTTTTGATTGGGATCATTCACTCCAGTATCTAGAATATGGTAAAAGTCCACTGAGTTGAATAGACGACTGAACACACGACAAAGGACATATCCCATTCCATCAGGTGACCCGACGTAGAGCTGAAACTGCTCTTATCAAATGATGCAACCCAGGGTATGATTGTCTGAGTCTTAGCAAGTGGGAAGAGATTGTCTCAACCAAAGTCATCCAATGATAAATAAAAAAAATGTCAGGTACATACTGACTCAAGATGCCGTGCAAGGTGGATGAAAAGTATTCAGACACAAACTGCCGGCTGCGTTTGCTGGTTGTTGTGACTTGGCTATTGCTTGAAAGATTTCCGTCACCGATCAAGAAATCATCACCCATGGTCAGGTGGGTGGACACATCCTACGCCCTCGATTGCGTTTGTACACATTTCGAAGGCTATTTTACGATGCAGTTTTGGGTTTTTGCGGGGTAGGTATTTCGTTCATAGCCACACCACTCGTTCGAACGGTCGTCCCTCTGTTCTGGCGTAATTATTCCGGTGAGTCCACACAAAATGTGTGGCACTCAAGTTTCGCACTTATTAAAGCTCATCAGCAGTTCACATCCAATCGCTGCGCCGGGATTTGAACCCCGGATATCTGACACGCGGGGCGAGCGTGTAGCCACTACTCCACCAACGCACGTTGGACGCATCCGAATTTTCACGTCTGAACAGGCCAACGCATTTACACTTGAGCCATGTGATTGGTGTGCCCGACTCATCGAACGATGACCCAGTAACTGTCCTGGTTGTAACGATCGATTGACACGCCCGTCAGGACTTCCCAGTCAGGTAGCGTGACACACGGTTGAAACCCACTGGGCAAGTTTTTGGTGATGACTGGTTTGACAGGAAAACTGCTTTACTCACGATTCCAGTAATTCTTTTGGTTTTTTGTATTGTTGTGACCCATATTCATTGGACCCGATTGGTGGATCAAGCAACAAATGCGATTGGAAAGAATAAAGTGAACGGCTCATTTGGAGTACGAGCCAGTCTTAGGAGATTCGTTTTTGAAAATATACTGCGATATCTCGAATATCATACAAACTGGAACATGAGGTGGCCTGTGTGCAGCACATTCAGTTATAGAATATCATAAACGAGAGATTCAGTTGAGTCTCTCGAGAAAACCAAACTGATTTGCAAATGAGTATATTTCTCGAAAACAGTCCAATTTGGGTTCAAGTAAAACATACGGTTGACGGAAACTCGGGGACTGCGCCTGCCTGATGGGCCCCAAGAAGGGCGAAACCGGTCATGGGCTGTCGAAGAGTTCGCAGCAACCTTGTGAGTAGTTTCCTTTATGTATATATCATCTTTATTTGGAATAATCACATACAAGATCAAATCTGAATGGGGAATATTTAAATATCCTCAGACAAAAGGTAACTTCACAAAATGAGTGAAACCTGTATTCGAAAAATCGTGACTCGAGGAACCGGTCGGTAATCGTTCATACGAATTTGTTTATGAAATTGAAATCTCAAGTTCAAAATAATCGCACTTCAGTTGTACGCGGGCGATGGTAAGTTATTTAAACTAGTGGCCTGGAAGTCACAGTTTCGAAATTTCTTGAGTGTTTGTGTGACTTACAGTGTCGATGAATTTAAATAAGGAAAACAGCCACACAATGCTTGAGCATAGCTTGGTTTCATCAACAGAATTAGGTATCACGCAAAGCTATCAGATAGCCCTTGAAATCTAGGTAGACGCAAGTATGCAGTCTTGATACTGTACTGAAGATACGTCCTTCAATGGTGACCATATGGTTGTTCGTTAGTTGAACAGAAACAGATGAACGGGCATCATAAGCTACTGATATGTTGAACAGAAGAGCCTCAGTAAAATTCTCACATGCTTTGAATATAGTCTTTTTCATGGGTGGTGGTGAAGTACAGATCAATCTGCTAACAAGAATAGAAGTTTCAGGCATGATGGGGAGCACCGTTTCGTGCGCTGACACAAGAAATTGTGAATAAGATTAAACCACCAGAACCGGAGGGAAGTTTTACAACTTGTGTAAAAAGTAATGTGGCTTGCAACAGCCTCTATACACTAAGCTATTTCAGCTAATGATAAATAAGTAGTTTCACAAGATGCCATAAATCCTGATAACATGAGAAGGCATTTAAGGATTCTCTTTTCAGTCGTATTTAGAACCACGAAAGCAATTTTACCGTACTTTTTTCAAGCACGAATGATGAATGAATAATGACTGTAACCGCTCCTATTTTAAAAACATTTTGCCTGGTTACCAGAGTTCTGTCAATTTGTGGGTGAAAACTCCCAAAGTGGCGCAAAAAGAACTGTATTGTAGCAACCAAAATGATACGCATACAGTAAAAGCTTTACAGAGAGCAGGATCCTTAGAAATCAAAAAACGAAAGCTCCGTTCGCTTTTTTAAGAGAGGATCTCTGGAGGTTCATCGCTTAAAACTGATTTTATTCTTCACATATTTTTAAGCGGGACAAGCCAATATTTACCACTAGTACGATGGTATCAGCAACGAAAAGCTGGGAGAGCAAATGACGAATGTTCAGGCGCGGGAGACTATGGCATAAACAGTTAATCGATGGTAAATTAACCCATTTATGTTATTAGGCAGTTGTTCAACCAGAACGATAGTTTTGTCGCACGAGTCCCATTGACTACGAGACTTGACTGTCTTTCGAGACCATTGAACACCGATGAGTCTAGTTCTGCGGTCCACATCCAGGATGGTGGCTGTTGTCAGTCGCGCTAGATTTATTGGTAAATGCCATCACACTTCATTGCTTGGCCTTGGCTCCTTTAGAATGTTAATCCTGCGACAACTTGTGAAGTGTGACTAGCATGCCCATCACGCCAGAGTTTTTTCTTCTTAAAACCATCTGACGTACCTCAGAGTTGCTATTGTGATAGCTATACTAGACCATACCGAACATTCAGGGAATCGATGGCCAAACACTGAATAACTTCGTACAGACGCGCATTCAAGCAGTGTGCCTTTAGTCTTCACATACTGGATAGTTTCCTTTAAATATTTGGAATTTTTAGGCTTTTTGAATCAAAATCCATTCATTGAGATCCGCTGATTGGTCAGTTGATTGATCGGCGGTCAAACAATTGTACAAATTAACTGCTGCAAATGCCTCGCATATTTTTGCAATGATCTGGTACAATGTTTTCAACAAGCGCAATATACGCTCTTGACAGTAGAGTAACTAGCTGTCAACAAGTACCTTCAGGACATGAAGTTGCAACTCGGGTGATGGGCACAAGTTTGGACAAAATTTTTCCCGCTTGACGAGTCTTTTTATAGCCAGAGGCAGGATTCATCTCCCCATATTTGTTTCTTAATTCTGACCGCTGTCCTGATAGCACACTATTTTAGCAATCTGCTCAAAAACGTAGAGTGCTATCGAGGTGGACGATATTATTCCCTAAAATGAATTCAGTCTTCATTGGCAGAAGCAATCATAAAGCTGCAATGAAGCTAGGCCATACGCAGACTTGTGCTGATTCTCCGAACCATACTAAACTGTACAGTAGAAAACCAAGCAAACGGAAACGCACAAGGATTCACCCTATCAGTATGTACACCGCGTCTATTAAATTCGTTCCAAAAACCGTGACAAAGTAATCGACGGTTACCGAAACACGAGGGCAGACAATGTACCCACGGTAGGCTTGTTTTAATTTATTACCATAATGTACAACGATAAACTCTCTTAATTCTTCTAAAATTTTCACATTTCTAGTTGCCGTAGTCTACAATAGACTTGCATGCAACACACGCGAGCCCCTTTCAGTTTACAACGGTGCTACCTGCTGATTTTAAGTAACTGAAACTACTGTAGTGACTTTCCAAGTCCAAATTCTAGCCAAGATCACTTTTCTGTGGTCACAAAAGACTTGGTTTGACGTTACCTTAACAAACAATGAGAACCATGCTGTCTCTACTTGGTGTGAAATCCATTTGTAACTAGGACCAGGATGCGAAATTCAAGTCTTTTTTGTTTTCAACGCGGCTTCGCAGATTCGTACAATACTGTATTTGAAATGTTCATAGTCTCCAGAAGATATGCTCTGGCGGTGCAATAATCGGCTTTCATATGAGGCTGCTTTTTGTTGGTTCGCTCTCGGTGGAGGTAAACAACGTGCAACTCTGCGCAACGTGCAACTCACCCTGGAGATATCTGTTGAAATTGTTAACTCTGTGTGATCTCCTGAATAAGTTAGATAGTTTTTCACCAAGCCGATCAGTTGGGTAATAAATAAGGTCCCTCTGTGACAGAGAGAGCTGATGACGATTGCATATTGTACTCCTTCTGAAGACAGGCTGCATTCACATGAAGGCCATAGTGTTGTTAGTCGTCCAGCCTAGATTAGGATCCGTTCCTTTTACGATAGAGCACTCTGAAGACTGTCTAGACTTTTTTCCCGTATCGGCTATTATTGAGAGATGACCGTATTCTTGGGTTACAGGAATGTTTGACTGATTGTCGACGATTGTGTAGCTTTTTTCCTGCCGACGATTTAATCCATGTAACCGGAGGAATTGGCCCTGTCTGCAAAAGGCTCATTTTCAGGAGGGAGGTTCTGACTGAAATATGTTTCTCCTCATAAAAAACTACTCAGCTGTATCACCTTTTTGGTACCTAGCTGTCATGCCACCCGAGGAAAACATGAGGGCAGGGATACTCCCAGGTTGACAAGCCTAGACAGGGGAAGTCAAGAGGCAGAGGTCGGGTTCGCGCTCTAACCACTTGAACCATTTCACTCCCATTTAGCAAACCCTGTCGAACCATGCCGAATAACCGGGTGTTGAACTCGGACCACTGTATAATGAAAACAGGGTTTCAACATCTATATCACTCGAGGTTGATAAGTTGATATGGATAAACCTGTGATTTTGATTGAGCACCAAAAACGATATAAAGCATGAAGCGCGCCAAACAAAAGTGGAATTTGGGTAACCCAAAATGTCTGGGTGCAGGTTCTAGCAATCGAAATTCTTTAATTTCGATAAAAAAAATGATGTTCGGTGGATTTTGCATCAAAATGGTGGTAAATCTTTTGGACGTGGCCTTTTGACTCACTGGTTCGATGATACATGGGGTTATTTTGAGGTGACTCACTGGTTCGATGATACATGGGGTTGGGTGCATGAACTGTGAGCCGTATTTATCGGTGTGTGGTTATTTACAGCTTCCGAAGATTTCATGGAAGATCTGACTGACAGTAATCTTTCCAACCGTCATCATCATTATCGAAGAAAGCAGCACCAATGGGACAGCACTGGTGGTCAATTGCTATGCAGTGTGACTTTACTGTGTTTCGTAGAGCGGGTTACTTTCGGGACATCTCAAGCTACACAATCGGATATTCGATCTACCCGTAAAAACCAGGCTAATCTATATGTCCTATGTCTATCTGACCTTGTCAGATAATTGAACTGCTTACTAGGGGTCAAATGAAGCTTCCAATTTTCTGAAGGAATTTGAGAGGACTTGAGAATTCACAAGTCTGTGAAACTCGGATTTCGAAATGGTAATAACAGAAGCATGGTGCACTAACCCTTGAATGCCACCCACTTTGGGACTCGACCTGAATAAGAGGCACTGCGTGTTTGTAAGATTGGTTTCATATCGCTTTGTCTATCAGCTTCCTTTGTTTAATGAAATAAAACACGACGAATATTCGTAGTGTCGTAGGAGGTCGAAAGCCAATAAAAAGGCTGTTTTGAAATTTGCCAGTAAATTTGATTACCTGGCTGCAATTAAGTGATTTCCTTAATTCAGAACGCGAGTAGAGGGGAAACTTCAGAGAAGCTTTAAAAGGTAGAAGTGGCTTGGAGGTTAGCGAGACACCAAGTTTCTTTTTGTATAGAGCACTTTTAGATCATGTGCAACCGTGAGGTTTACTACCCGCGTATTACATACACAGAAACTCGTGAATTGTCAATGGTAGTTAGGTTATTTTCCAATTACCAGTTTGTAAGAATGTCTTCTCAAAGCGACCGAAATAGGTTGGTAAATATCTCGGTCTGGTTCCAATTACTGGCAACTTTTTTGTTTACTTGTCTAAAAAGATGACTTCTGAGGAGCATTTGTGGCGTCATATAATTTGGCAAGCTAACAGATTGTGAAAGCGAATCAAAGCAGATTACACGCACCACCCGAACGCAGTCATTACTCTAAGCGAACCAACGTTACTCTATGCGGATACGTGGAGTCTGTTGAATTCTTGGTCTCTGGATACCCCATCGTCACGGTCCTCTACACTCACTTGTTCTGGCTATAATTATGGGAGCAAGTTTGTCTTTTGCTGCTCAACGAGACAAGCAAGCATGGTCTCTTTGACGTACTTGCTTGCGGTAACCGAACGTATTTTTTGATTCTGCGCACTCCAAAATTGTTGGAGGTTGGCATTTTCGATGGACATCGGATTGGGTGTCTTCTGAAGTAACTTCTTGAGGGCAACCACGCCGAAAAGAAAATCTCTCACGTGTATCCTAAACATATTCTTGAAACCTCAAAATAGATACGTTTAGGTTCATCAAACTACCCTTCTATCAATTATCAACCGCCATTACGTACTTTAACCTTAATATGTCGCACCGGTCATGGCACCTACAATACTGAAACACTGAACTGAAGCTGCTCGGCTGTTGGATTAGCTTACCTCTATGCCTGTAGAATGCCACAAAGTTGGAGGGAGGATTGAGTATGATAAGACTGAACGAAAGATCACGATTGGCTAATTGTTGACATCACATAGATACAGTTTTTGGGTGGGACATCACACTTGAGGTTGCCGAAAACACAGATATCCCACGACTGGATTGTCCTAGTTAGAAGAAATCATGTAGGCATGAGTTTGTTGACATAGTCAACTTTTACCCGAACTCGGGGACTGTGTCTATTCGAATAGCTCCAAGGAGACAGAATACCGGCTCCGGGCTGTCGAAGTGGTTTTAGCAACCTCAAGAGTAGGATGCTTCATCAAAACAGTGTACCGTGATATCTCCAATATCGTCCCAAATGTGACACGGGACGGTCTTTATATGGTGCCTTCAGTTGAAGGCAAAACTGCTCAGTACCTCATCGCAGAACACATGGGGAGGTTGGGCATTCGTCACTCGCCTCAGGGGGTAAAACCGCACCAATGGTACTTGTCCGTCAAAGGGTCGGTTCAAGAGCCACCACTCTGAAGGGCTGTCACAATGATTCTGCCCAGTGTATGAACCACTCAGAACGGGACCAACATCCATGGGCGACATCCCGCCCACTCCTCGTTGTGGACTGTGCGATAGATTGGCTTACTCTATTTGGTCACTGCTTAATTTGCCGTAATAAAAAATGACTCAGGTAAGACTGCTTAAAACAGAACATCCTTACTAGTTTGCTCTTCAAGGCACAGGTGAACAACGAAGTGCAGCCGGTCTTGAACAAATTTAGTTCAATAGCGTTATAAACAGTGGTATAATGAATAGAAAATTTCAAAAACGTTACTTTTAATTTCACTTAGGTGTTGCAATACGTTGTAAGACGTCATAAGACGTCATAAGACACAAAACGCAATTAAAGTAATTATAAGACTCACTTCCGTCTGAATTGGTTTCCACGCCGAATCCGTCAAACTGGTTAAGGTGCCAACTTCCCTCATATTTTGCACAACTGGTCAAAGATTCTTTCACACCGTAACGTCCGCAGAATCCAGTGGTGAATGCTCCGCGATAGATCCATCGACCTTTGACCTGAACCCCTTCTCCGTGTCGCTTCCCTTTCAACCATGTCCCACTGTAAATATTCCCACTAGGCCAGATATACACACCACGGGATTCGAAACCCATAGTCCACTCGCCAGAATACTCTCCCTGGTTTTCCGGACCAGTGGCGATGCCCAAACCATGTGCTCTGCCTTCATGCCATTCACCCACATAACTTCCACCATCGTTGAAATCAAACCGCCCACCTTCCATAAAATATCTTTCTTCCGGTTGAGAAGACAAAAACGGAATAATCTGACTGGCCCTTTATCGAAACCAGCCCACGGTTTTTTTTGTAGAGAATCACCTTGATCTGAAGAAGTGAATATCAATTTCAGCCTTCCGATACATAGTTCTAGGGAAGGCTATGATGTGTCAACAGGATCAGTGACAGCAACACCAACATTAATCTGTTCACAAGGCCGGTTGGCCGTCTTGTGTGGTGTTCACACTTTGATCGATCAAAGCGTGTTTTGTCAATAGTATTTCCTCTGGCTCTCACGCGCACGCGAAAGTTCACCACTATTAGTAGTGATAAGTTGGTTAGAGTAAGGGCAGTCAGCGACGAACGATCAGAAAATGAAAACGGCGGACAGCGAAGGAATGTGAAGCGCGTGGACACTACTATTCAGTGTACGCTTGTAGAGGAATATTTCCTGACTCGTGTGTGATAGTGTTTGCACTCCTCCCTAAGGCTTGGTTAACCGATATAAACGCGGCGTATACGCCTGAGGTTCATCCGATCTCGGAAGCAGTCCATTGGCGTGTGTGCCTACGTACGTGCCGACAGTTGAGATTTGTGTTTGCCAACCTCCGTCCAAACGCCCGCCGGTTCCTACGTTCTTCTGACACATTCAGTGCGATGCATGTCTGTCCCACCATGGTTGAAATGTCACAGTGTGCAGCACAGTGAAGGAAAACCACCCAAAATCCCGTGCCGGGATGGCGGTAACAAGCACGCAAAATGGTATGTGTGCGCTCGCGTTTGCGTAGAGTGTACCGGGGCTGAGGATAATTCTGTGTGCTTCTACGGTGTCAGAATAATGGGCTGGCGATTTTCACCAATTCTACTGTTAAGGACATAGCCTGATGTCCTAATGCGATCGATAACGTATGGAGAAACCTTGTCCAAAAAATAGCGACCTATTGATCTAAATGCGGTTAAACAAATTTAATTTTAAACTTTTGACAGTAAAGAGGTCAGAATTCGGTGCCCATGAATTGTCCAATCCACAGTTGTGCTAGACTATCCACATTTTAGTTCTTTTTGTGCGTCTTCAGGATGCAGTTTAAAGTTCGTTCCGTGAAAATATGAAAACATTTGGTATTTCGTTTTCAGGACGCAGTGAACATCCACTCACATATGCTTGACCTTTCAAGTAAATTACTTCCATTATAAACAAACTCCGCTTTTAGATGTCATCATCAACGCACAAATCACTGAACGAAAGGAAGGTTCTAATAGATGAGATGCAAAGTGAATTCGCCACAAGACTGCACGAGTTCATTGAGTGGAAAAACTCGATTGGTGCTGATATTTCTAAATGAAATAAACCTTAACTTTTCCGAAGTGAGCTCCAAGTGGGAACTTTCGCCATATCTACCTATAAAAACATCAGAAATGGTATAGGATGAACGTGTGTTGATATTGGTGCTGCTTGTTCAAGGATTTTCTTAGAGTGCATGGCGGAAATTTAAAGTGAAATCTATCTATCGAAATGACATTTCAACTCATCTGCATAAACCGGTGCTAAGTTATTACTGACTGTGGCAACAGTGGACGGTGACACAGTCCGGTGAAGAATTTTCATCTCATTGTCACAGTTATGGTGAACGTGCAGTGAACTGTTCTTAAAGCTTGTATGTTCGGTGTTACTGTGTTGTGTGCTGTGTCCAATGTACAGCTTTATGCCAAAAAAGGATATGATGTCGTAGAACAGTGGCGAAGAATCCATCAACATAGTACAGTATTCCCTCTGAGGAAAAGGTGAGAAAATCCCCATTTCAAAGAGAAGCAGCTTTCTCGACCGCATAATGTCCCACATAAGCACATGAAACAAAGTTAAAAATATTTGGTTAAAACAAGATAGCCAACAAAAGTCAGAAACGATATGTTCTTTCGTTGCTACGTTTCTTGCACCAATCGGCTTTTCAAATTAGTTACTTAATCTAGAAGCCTGTTCCAGAGCGACTGCGTGGTAAATTTTTGAACCCAGAAGTTTGATATACTGCAGTATTCAATGTTACGACTGATTGTCTGCGTCCTAGTTTACATCCCCTTCGCCTTCCACTCGGAATTTAGCGGAACCTACAGGTCATCTAGCAAAACAGACATTATTAAAATGATAGATTACTAATGACTGCATACGTTTAATATAATAAGCCCGACAAAATCAGGAACGAATCATCAGTCGGACATATTGTGATAATATCAGCAGACATCCCGAGACTCACCAGTCCAACCGAGCCAAATTTAGAAAAACATTTGATCAATACAGCGCTGAACAGATTGTTCCACCACTCCAGATGACTAAACCTAGAAACGGGAATAGACGAAATTGTAGCACGCACCCTTCATTAAATGAGGAGCTTGAATTTGAGCTGATTTCCACTAAAAAGAAGCCTGCAACGACATGGTATGGTAATTTATCGGTGTTTTTTAGCTGGGCAACGTTTCTCTCTAATGAAAAAGCTTCGTTAAATCAAAAAAAGTATTTCGCCAGGTTGGTGAATTTTCAAGATGAACGGAGGATCGCTAAGTTTTTAGCTGAGCAACGTTTCTCTCTAATGAAGAAGCTTCGTTAAATCAAAAAAGTATTTCGCCAGGTTGGTAAATTTTCAAGATGAACGGAGGATCGCTAAGAATATGTCTTTCAGATTAACACCCTATTCACTTGGCCTGAAGCGGAAGTTGCCCAGCTAAAAACCACCGATTGTTTACCGATTGTTCATCGATTGCTTCTTACAGGATGTCTCCTCAATGGGTTCCCAAAATTTTCCATTCGATTGGAATTACAACAGACCTTGTGCTCGCAAATTGTAAAGGTGGGCACACTCTATTAGCGAGGTTGGAGAAAAACGGGGAAAACCACCCCGTATCTAATAAAAACACTTGCAGCAAACCATACCTTTGCTGTCTAGGCCGCTCGATACATCGCCTCCTTCTGGCTGAAAATGGTTCTTTTTTAGCAGAGGGCTTCAATTTCTCAGTAAGAAGAGGGGTTATAAAGGCGAAGGAAAAAATTCCCATCGGTGGATCCATTTCACAAACTTCATTTAACGGAGGCGGAAAGGCTACTAGTAGAGATGATTATCATCCTTAACTCCCAGTATCCAAGAGCTCCGAATGTCGAACAAAATGAGCACAGTAATGCTGAGGCAGACAGGTATTTGCTGTCCATGATAAACCACTTAGGGTAAGGTAGGTGACATCGACTGTCCCAATCCGCCCCGTGTCTCTATTGCTTACTAAATATCCTTAGAGTGCATGTCTTCGTGAGTAGACGGAATAGTCTCCCTAACCTACGGGCTGGCCAGATTCTTGGAGGAAATCTGTATTACATATTCACATGACATCTGAAACAAAGTAGCGGGTTTTCCCGTTATCAGGAAGGTCAGTTTCCTGAAAGCAACCACTGAATGCCCGGAATCAATAGGCAGCGCCTCACAGCCTTTTATCAAACCCAGACAGCGCGAGTCAGCGCTGATCTAGATCAGACAACGCCCCCGTAATATGCAGCACGTCACAGCCTCGTACCAAAGCCAGACCGTGTGCGTCAGCAGACAGTGTCCGTCCAATAAATAGCCTGAGACCGTTGTACCTTTCTCAATCGCACGCACTCACGCTCTAGCACTCGATTGTTCGGAATATAGCGATTGTGTTCTCTTCTGTGAGTTTTTCTCCAGCACTAGGCACTGGAGCGGGTCAGCAGCAGATACCACAGATTGACGAATCAGCAGATATAACACCCGTGGTACCAGATGAGATTTTTTTCGAATTGCGATATCAACTCGTTTTATACTAATATTCCAAAAAGAACTCCTCAGTCACATATAAGCGAGCACTGTTGGGAGACACCACCCTTTCAAAACAGACACAGCTCACGGTGGATGAAAGAGTAGAATGCGCAAAAACACGTCTGAATCTCACGCACTTCGCTTCTGATACCGGGGTTTACGATCAAGAAATAAGTCTTGCAATCGAACCCTTATTATTCCCAAATTGAAAAAAATGCCTTAGCCGGGCTCCTGCACCTGTCCAAAATATTTTAGCGTTGTGTTATTGAGAGTTCCGTCGTGTTTAAATGATAGAATTTCGCTGAGTTCCCATATCAGATTCAGAATTGAGAAAGTGACAACTTTGGACACAATGCCCTTCTTAGACTTACAAAATCGGTGGGAAGCTAAAAACCGCACCATATCAGGAGCCAGCTGGTAGTGGGGCGATTATGAACTGCCCATCTACTTAACCTAAATATTTGATAGTATTACCTCAACAATATTTAGCCGCGTAAGGTCCCTGTATACAGAATAGGTTTGTAGAATAACAGCCCAAAGTGAAGTAAAGAACAAACTTTGGAATGCGGGGCTTGATGCCTCAGATGGTCTCAGATGGTCAGAGCGCGAATTGACTGACTGGAAGGTCCGTGGTTCAAACCCGACCTCTGTCTCTCGATTTCCCTTGTCTAGGCTTGGGCACACTGGCAGTATCTCAGCCCTCAAGCTTCTTCTGGTGACATGGTGGTTAGGCGCCAAAAAGGTGCTACAGCTGAACAACTCATTATCGCTTCCAGAGAACAAGCACACTACAGTATGCATTGGGGGCCTCCAGTACAATAAAACCAGGAAATGTGTCCGTAAAAGTAAATGTAGCGCCTGCACTATGGCTTATATAAGAATGATAGCCCGAGAACTTCACACAAGAGTCGGCGAGCACAAGAGAAAAATAAAAAGGCCACTAATGGACTGCATAGATCGGGTGTTACTGATCGACTAAGCAATGGCGGAATGTGCACTGGACACTGCAATGCTGTTCATACCACAGAGAGTGAAGACCGAGATGGTGGATATCACCAAGTCTCCCAATGTGAATAAGTAGAAGGCGTGGAACTGACGAGCGTATGAAGCACGGTTTTGTATCAGCCGAGCCGACACACGGTGGTGGGTGGTTCTCAGCAGGGAAGAATCATGAAGAGAAGTAGCTCAGATGAGATGCATGATCTTAGCTGACCAAAAAATCCTCGTAATCTCACGACCCACCAACCAAATGTCCTTAGCATTCACAAGCCCAAACATACCAACAAAATTTTCCGGTAGCACTTATTATGGCTAATCATTTAGAGCGCCTTGAACAGGAAGCTCAAGGATCCAAACCCAATAGAAAATAAATTGAATTTCTCCCAAATGATCAAGTGCAAAGTTTGGGCAACCAAAACAAGTGACAAAAACTGACATTCAACAGTGATTTAGTGGGCTGGTTGGAAGATATCCTGCTAATCAATGTTCCGTCTGCCTTGAAACTCGGCCGCCTTGATAAACTATTCATCTGACCTAAATAAGCTTTTGTGTCATAAATAAACGTCGCCTAGCTAAAAAAAACACTGATTGTTTATGGGACCCTTCTGTAATGATGACTTATCAATTGGTTTTACACATTTTCCTTGTTTATGGGTCTGTAATGATGACTTATCAATTGGTTTTACACATTTTCCTTCCGCTGAATTTGAGAAGTCTAGTCCGTACTGAGGTGCTATAGCATATGATAATTTTCCCGGAGTTAGTTCGATCTCTAAAAGCTTATTTTTGAGGAGAAAAATCGTTCCTTTGAGAAGTGTTATTTGATCAGCCGAATAAAGGCCTCACAGTAGGTACCAGTCGACTTCTAGAACTCCTACCTGAAGTTGATAGGTCAAACTGGTCTGCCAGTTGTTAGTTTGTTGTCATGATGACCACTAGACCAATAAGCAAGCTTATCACTCACTTGATAGGGTACGCTGTCATAACAGTTTGATTCCCTGACCTTAGCCCTCGCACCGAAATTAATTAAACCTCTCGGTAAACCATTGGGTGTGTTGGTAACACATGAAGCTACGTTTTCTTTGAAATGAGGCCTAGCTCACTCTGCTCCCAATGCTCGGACGTGACACCATAAATTCCGGTTGGTTTTGCACTACGTCGTTGGATGTATTAGCGATACCCTTGACCCATGTCACAGTTCGTAGTTTTTACCACCCATGCGCACCGTATGCATTAGCGACCTATCGATTAACACCACTGTAGGATTTTCACAGCACACCTTTTTGCCTTGCATTGTCAAAGTCAACATATGGCGTCATTTCAAGTTTTACCAACGGCGATATTGTGAGTACTTCTTTCGCATCAGTGAAGTCAGCATTCGCAACGTGATGTCATTTCAAATTCAATCGTTTATTCTGCCTCCCCAACTGTGTTTTGCTGATGGGCTACAGTTGTGAACAGCGCCCGAACAAAGATTCGAAGTCAAGGGGCAGGGAGATATCATGGTGCCATCGGACTGTAGGATAATATAGTAAAATTTATGGATAGTACAAAGGAATGAGTAGCATCGGTTCAGTATTGTCAAGCAGCAGAAGATAATTTGATACGTTCATTTCGATAAAATGTAATGAATCAGAGAACATGCCGAATTTCTTTCCCAAATAAAACAATGAAAGACGCTAAAACAACGTTACCCATAAACTGGTTGGCTGGTAGAAACTTCGTTGATGAGTTTTGTTCACTCGAGCAGGTGCAATAAAACGGCCGAAAAAGGGTGAATGAGACTCTTTGTATTGTTTAACTACTCAGATTCCCACAAGTAGGCTAGATCTGTGCACTTCGCCCAAAGACCTCATCTTAAAATTCTTGCAGTCAGTGAGTAGAACTGCGAATTAGTATAGGCTGGATGATTACTAGCCCTTGCTGAATACTCTGCTATGAATCGTAGTGGCAGATGTGTCCACGAGGACTTCAGCTTGGAATTCTTACCTAAATAGGTTGAATTCTTTGTCCGCTTCCTATGGTGTCAATGAATTGTGTCGGTAATTGCTTCACGAAAGGATCGAATGTGGTTAATCGTTTGGAACATTCAGCGTGATTACAGTACAGAGTCTTCCACCATTTGTGTCACTTTGTTCCACTCTTTATCCGAGTTCAGAAACTACACCATGTTGCATCAAATTTAAGGTACAAAGTCAATGCGTAATTTACACAGTTCTGATCTCCAAAGCCAGGAGTTCTCCAAAAGCGCTTCTTTGTACGACTTGAATTTCTCCGGCTTCACGGATATAGTATAGATCATATGTTGAATAAAAAGTGTCGATTTAACGTCGCCACTTGTATATTTCATTTTGGAAGTGCGGTCCCTAAAATTCGGTTTTGAAGCTTTGTGCTCTGGTTCACTGTGTGTTTAACAGTTAGACCACCATCCTACTTCTCCATTGAATAGGTGCATGATCAAGGTATCTTATGTCGAACGAATAAAAGTCTAACTCCACAGTTTATTAGGTTAACACATGCAAAAAGCCTTCTCTTTACTTGATTCCTATGCTACTATAGTACACCAGATGGTTGACAGGAGATAATAGAGATATTCCTGATATTTTGGAGTGCAACTGAAGTGCCAAGATGGGGCTACTCAATGTTGTTGAAGTTGAGGATGTAATTTGTTGATGCAGAATTAAATTTCACAAAATGCTGGCTCCGGGAACTATAGTGTAATTTCCTATGGGTGCTGTTAATGCATTAGTGGAAACGATATTTAAGCACAGCTAAGCTACCGAACAGTTGTTGCTGACACTAATAATAAAGTTGGGAGCTGCTAGCCTGTGTGCGATAAGGAAGAAGCAGGCTCACCCTATCTGTCTCAAACATGTTTGTGTAACTTACCGAGCTGGCGTGCATTTTACGATATGATTACTTGACCAACTAGTTTTTTTGGCAGTGATGCCCTGATTGAAATTCGAGAAAATTGAGGGTTCAATCATTTCGGCTTCCAGGCGTATTTAAGATAGGGTGGAACTAAATAGAAGACAATTTATTGAACCGAGGCAATAATTAATCACCACGATTCCCCCTCTCAGTTCTGTTGGTGCTGGTCTTGAAACTACCTGGCTTTGTGCAGTCCAGTATGACTCTACTAAAAAAGATGATGCAGAAGATAGTACAGACTATATGGAAACTTGACATCCCTAAAATGTTCTTCTGTCATTCATCTAAACATAAGCCGTTCCGTAGGCCGTCGCACTTCCGTAGAGTATAAATTAGTATGTACTCCGTGTTTATGCTCCTGAGTGCTGGCGAATGTACACCCGACCAAACGACTGATAATACTCATTAACATGAACCAGCTTTTAGATCGGAGAATTACAGGACGTCTCTCAATACCGTCATCAATCTGCCCTTCGGTCACTTCGTGCTTGTGGTATTACACAGTGTAACTATCGATTATTCGTCACAGTAAAAAGCGTACTTCTGAAGAGATCACATATAAGTGTTCTCTTCAGCTTGACTGTGTTTTCACGGAGAAAGCTTTCATTGAGGTTATTAGAGAATAGGAGTGACGAATCTTTGCTGGTAAAGCCTGACAACACTGACTGACACATTGCCGGATAGGATTTGTAATTCATCCCCTAAACTGATATGTGAGCCAAACATACTGAGAAAAGAAATAACACACTGCATGCGGCTTTTATTGCGGTTTTTATTGCTCAGGCGATTGTGTCTCCTATAAGTGAAGTCAATCTATGCTGAAAGCCGGGAAGCACCGTACAGCTGTCTCACTCCAATCAGGAGTCATCAACAGCGCGAATCTCACAGAACTCAGAGAGCTTCGAACCCGCAAAATTCCGGCCAGTGGTTTAGCATTTAACAGTTCGGCCACAAGCTGCTGTACTGCAATTTGATGAGTGGCGCTACATCCCATTCAAGTACTAATTAGTCGCACTGCTGATCAGCCACTACTGGCCAAACGGTCAATTGTTCACGGGTTCAAAATTCTTTAGAGTTTTGCAAGATGTGCACTGCTAATGTCCTCCAATAAGGAAGAAACGGCTATCCAGTGTTTTTTGGTTTTTCAGAATAAACTAGCTACACTTACAAGACGAAATCAGAACTAAAAATTCAAAAACCTTTTCACAACGCAATCGGGAATCCCTAGTGAACGTTTGTGAAACCGACTGGTGAACACGTTTTGCCGTTACTGAACGCAGTATTCTTTTGGTTTATTCGGAGATTTCAGTTAGGTTAGGATTTCATTTTTACTAGGCGTCATGTTAACTGTATGAAACAGGTCACTGTCAAGCTGTCAGGTATCCTTAGCGAGACATGGCGTGGGTCATCATATGATTTTTTTATTTCAATGTATATATATATAAATGTATACTTATTGTCACCAACAAGCTGTTCTAGTGGTCCGCGAAACAAGGAAAGCGGTATCCACCTACGTCGTTGATTGCATTTGAAAGGAGCTCAGTTGTTCACCAAATTCAGACTCAATAATGCTCTGTGTGATTAATTCTTCATTGGAGTCGGAAGTTTCTCCGTAAACAGGCTCTTAGCCCTTCCACTCCTCTATCTGGTTCCGATGAGGCTAGTTGGAGGGAAAGGGGTGGCAGTTGGACGGTGATGAAGTCCTAAGTGAAGGAATCTTTAGCCCTAATTTTGACAAAATTGCTAGATGAGGCTCGGATCACGTGATGCATTTAATCGACCTTCGGAGGCAATTTTCGTCATGGCAATAAGCTTTATCCAGTGACGGCCCTGTTTGTATGTGCTCGTCGGCATAACACTTGGGATCTCCACATTGTGCTTAAGTCATTTAAGCTCTATTCAGTGGCTTACAAATATTCCTTCTTTATAATTAACAATTTTTACAAGTAAATAGCTTATGGTGATGATTTCTAAAGAAACTGCGACGATTGCACTAAGGTGTCTACAGTCTACAGATCTTCACACCAAGGTCGTTGAGTACAATATAAAACCTTCCAGACAACTAAGCAACGCAGCCGAATATCAAGGTTTAATCGAAGACTCAGTATGTTCTTGTCATTAGACAGCAAGAAGACCACGGCTCACGAGCCAGCCACTAATGTCCTAGACATTTGGAATCGCCAAATATTTCAATCTGTGCAGAATAGGAGTAAAACCCCTAACGATACCAGACAATTTCGAAAAGAATTCTTGATTTACCACATGGTCATATAATTCTGCTAGATGATGTGGCTCAATTTTTATCAATACGACATGAGCTAGGAATCTTTTATTGTATTACGACTTCGTTTTTGGCAATTAGTTTTGCCTAAAATAATAGGCAGTCCCTTTTCTGGGGAAATCACGATTCCTGAACAACTGTATATTGAGGTAGAATTAACGGTTTGGAGGTGCCGTTGGTGCTGAAGGGAGACACTTTAGAAATTCATTTGAATTGCTTGTTTGTGATACTCTTCGGGTAAATCGACCGCACAAGACTCATCTCAATTATCAGTTGGAACGCGGTTTAAGAATTGACCGAAAAACAAATAACAGGTTCAACCGAGCCCGTCTTCAACACCAACCTTTTCACTAATGGTGTACAGCGCAAAGTGAACTAGATTCAGTGCACAAGCACAAAGTGTGCTTAATAGAGATTGTGGGACCAGATCAACCTAAAGTGGCCCAAAAAGGGACAACAGGTAGTAAGCTGTTCAGGGTATTCATCAGCTATATAGTAGAGAAGATGTTGGACATCTTGCGTAAGAGAAATGTGTTTTGTTTACAAGTCCAATGTCCAGTGTTACTGCGATAAGCGCAATAGTCCGAAAAAGCGTATTTTGTGGTTGGTAGTTGGAAGATTCATATAGACAGGGTAAGAAACCAGAATAACTTCATCCAACATGTAGGCAGCACGGATATACGTCTCACTATCCTCACGATAGTGGTCCGATAGGAATATTAAAAAGTGTACTACTGTTTTCAATCATTGGGAAAATGTTTGGAACCGATTGGGAAGTCATCGCTTCAGAGGGGTTTGGTAAACAATCGGTGGATTTATTGCTGGGCAACGTTTCGCTTTTGACACAAAAGCTTCGTCAGGCCAAGTGAGTAAGTAAGTAGGTTGATTGGGTTTTAAGGCAGTCAGGGAACCAATCCGTGAGATTCCTCCTTATGACTAGTGACGTGATCAGTGCTGGGTGCTCAGTCTGATGTCCCTGTTTGTTGATTAGTGGGGATGACTAAGCTGTACGATAGATCGGTTAGGGGGGTTCGTCTTTATGAGGAACCCGGATTTTTTCCAAATGATTGGAAACATCTACGGACCATGTGTTCGGAAGCTGTCAAGTGAATATGTTCGATTGGAAAGATTGGAGAAAAACTGGGAGAACCATCGCATTTTCAACATTAGATGCATGAAGCGCAACATAATTCCCAAATCTCTGGTTGTTAAGCCACCAGATGCGTCCCCCGCTTCTGCTCGAATTGCTTCTTCAGCGGCCAAGTCATTCCTCAAAAAGAGGATCCATTTAACCACTCAACGTTTGACTGATATCCGCCACCGCGCATGTCATCTCAACCACGATCTTCAGTACGCACTGTCGCCTGCTGACTTCGAATTACTGGATACCAAAGCGAAGGAAGTGAAATCAGCTCCAGGGTAACAGTGCAAGGATTGACAAATACGCAAGTTCGAGAAATTGCTTTCTACCACTCACTGTTCTAGTTACACAGCAGAGAAGAGTAAGTCATCCACTAGCTATTGTAGCGTAGTCAATTTATCAGATAGACCCTTAAGTGATGAGGAACGTTGTCTGTTAGAGAAAGGATCGAATTTTGCAGTAAGTAAAAGCGTTATAAGGGCAGAAGAGATCATACATAGTGTTGAGTCTGTATTCCAGAAGCTTCCTTCAATGGAAGCGGAAAAATTACGTGTACAGTTGGTCACAGTCCTGAAGTCCCCGCAACCAGGGGTTCCAAACATTGCACCAGCTGAGCGAAGAGCCTTAGACACGTTAAAAAATGTAGATAGCATAGCAATTACAAAGGCAGATAAAAGTAAGGCCACGGTCGTCATGAATAAGAGTGACTATTTTTATAAAGTTAGACAACACATAGCTGCTGGTCCTTACCGACAAATTAGTAACGGAAAGATCACGTCAATTATGAGTAAGAGTAAAGTTGAAGTTGGGAGGTATCTAAGATCTGTGGTAAACCATCTGAGGCAAGGCAAGTGGTATCGATTGTACCCAAAATGTGCAATCCAACCACGACTGTACGGGTTAGCGAAAATTCACAAGGACGGTGTCCCCATAAGACCAATAGTGGATGGCATAGGTTCACCACCACATGAGCTGGCCAGATATCTGGCAGGTATCCTTAAACCACTTGCCGGCAAGTCACCCACACACATTTAAGATTCGTATGACTTTGCCAAAAAAGTAGCTGGGTTTCAGATGGAGCCAGACGAAGTCCTGGCTAGTTTTGACGTCAATTCGATGTATACCAACGTCCCTAAAGCGGACGCTGTGGAAGTAGCGAGAAGACTTTTACTGGCAGACACAACGCTGCAAGAACGAACGCAACTCTCCGTAGACGAGATAGTTGAAGGCATAAAGGTATGCCTAAACCTCAGTCAATTTGTTTTTGACTCAATTATATACTCTCAAGAACAAGGTTTAGCGATGGGATCACCAATATCCCCGATTTTGGCCAACATGTACATGGAAGACTTCGAACAGAAAGCTTTAAACGGATTCGAGTGTCCACCAAGGGTGTTCTGGCGTTACGTAGATGACACGTTCGTTGTAATAAAGCGGGATAAGGTGAACGAATTCTTTCAACATCTGAACACATTGGACCCTCACATTAAGTTTAGCATGGAGCTAGAGTTCACATTGGGTACACTAGCTTTCCTTGACTGCATGACACACAAGAGTGGTGGGAAATTAAAAACCACTGTATACCGGAAATCAACAGATAGTGGTGCGGTCTTAGACTACTCCTCTGCACATCCAAAAGCAGTATATGCTAGCATAGCCTCAGCGATGTTTAGGAGAGTGAGAGCACTGTGTACAGAGGAGGTCGACCGAAGAGCAGCACAGCTCGAGGTAAAAAAGCGACTTCAAGATGGCGGATACCCAGTGGGTTTAATTAAGCGACAACTAAGACGGGTATTGGTGCCAACACCAAGGCCCAACAAGGAGTGGATCGGAACAGCGGTCATTCCATACAAAACAGGGACATCTGAAGTCATTAGAAGGGTACTGAATACGGCTAACATTAGAGTAGCTTTCCAGAAGGGGAAAACTTTACGCTCGGTGTTGGTGCATTTGAAGGATCGCCTTCCGGTTGATAGGACTAGGAACTGTGTATACAAAATAAAATGTAACGACTGTACGAAGGTTTATATAGGTCAGACAGCCAGGGAATTGCACACCAGAATCGGTGAGCATAAGCGTTCCATTAACAAACCACCGAGAAACGCAGAGGAATACCAAGCGTTAGTCAAAGATTCAGCAATGGCAGGGCATGCTCTAGACACTGGGCATAAGATAGATTTAGAAAATGTGGACATCCTGAGACGGGGTTTAAGATTCACACCACAGCGACTGGTGGCCGAGGCGGTGGAAATCGCCAAGCATCCCAGTGTGAATAGAATAGAGGGGGTAGAACTTGCAAACGTGTGGAGAGCGGTCTTAGATCAGCCGAGATGACACGAGGCGGTGTGCAGTTATCAGCGAAATCGCCTGGGTCTAAAAGTACAAAATCCAAGTAGCGTTAGATCCAATTAACCAGCCCACCCCCATCCCCAAACTAATTGTCCCAGCACCCTTGGACGAACACAGGTGAACGAAATCTGTGAACGACCCCAAGAGGAATTTTCCATTAAGGTGTCCTAGACTGAAGAAGCAGGGACGAAAAAATCCGGGTTCATCATAAAGACGAACCCCCCCCAACCGATCTATCGTAAAGCTTAGTCATCGCACTAATCAACAAACAGGGACATCAGACTGAACACCCAGCACTGACCACGTCACTAACCATAGGGAATCTCACGGATTGGTTCCCCGACTGCCTTAAAACCCAATCAACCTACTTACTTACTCACTTGGCCTGACGAAGCTTTTGTGTCAAAAGCGAAACGTTGCCCAGCAATAAATCCACCGATTGTTTACCAAACCCCTCTGAAACGACGTACTGCTGTTGGTTCATGCGGTTCTCGCATGCCAGAGTCGTTTCAAGCACACAGACATTCAGTGAATTTGTATGTTCATCGAATTGACCCTGTGATTATTTGCATGGATTATACACCTGGAGTGATATTACACCCGCTCTGTCGCAAATTTTTCATGGCTGTGAACAGCGCTTATTTATTCGCCGCATGCATTAAGCATTCATTCAGGCGGATCAAAACTGCGTGCCAATTCAAACGGGCTCACGCCTAATTGCTCGTCACCTGATGTGCTGAATTTCACACTACGCACCGCTTGCCTTGTATCGGAAACCCTGTCCTCATTCTCTCCTTTGGTTCTCGTTTAAAAGTCGTGACAATGATGTCTGGACATGCTTCATCAAACCACAAATCTCATGCGCAGCGTCTCACCGTCCGCCAGACCGGTGTGTGTTGTGATTCGCTCGTAGAATGTATTATACTCGTCTTCTTCCCCCGGAGTTGTTTTGTTTGACGCATCAGACTCTTGTTTGTCTCCACGCCTGCAGGAACGTCGCGCACTCAGTTGGACTGATGGTGTGTGCGTGTGCGTTGACCGATGGTGGGTGGG
>NW_008752038.1:244792-286510 GCF_000715545.1 Opisthorchis viverrini | reverse complement strand
ACGAATTACTCACGCCTGATTGAACTCGGCAGTTTCAGAAATCCAAATGCACATAAGAAAGTGTGGTTGATTAAGTGATCATTGTAGAATCACAATTGGCTAAGAATTTTACCAAAGATGAGCCGTGCACGATTTGATTTCCTAAAACGGAATTTGCAGCTGCCGGATTGCTGAAGTCAGGTTATGAGGATTACTTCATAAGACGTGCCGGCGATGCTTGGTATAGCTCATAGTGACAGTGTGCAAAGCTGAAAATAAACCGGCACAATATAGAAGAGGTAGCCTTTGTCTAAGGAGCAGTATATCAGATGGTAGAAAATGAGTCCGGTTTCTGAGATTCTTAGCCCTGAGATTAGTGTGACATATTAGTTAAGAATACCCATCACTCTCCCTCCACAAGTCCTTTAAAGTTGTTTCAGTTTGCGGGCCTTAGAGTCAATACCTTCCAGAGGTTTTGCAGATGGTAGAAACTGGGTGACTTTGCTGCAGCATATTCGACGAAGTGATGAAGTGCCATACGCGTCAGGCTAATTTAAGTAGGTTATTGGAGTGTCAGTTCAAACAGCTGAAGCTGTGAACAAAGTACGCAGCAGTTCGAAAGGGTCACTTTTATTTGGCTGGTATACAACAGAATCGCGGGTGATTAGGTCTTTCCAGCGCAAAATACACCCCGGATTCAATGATACACTGATCGATTTCCTCATTCAGTGACTAGTGCTTACCGTATTTTTGTAACTTACAGTTCGAATTATTCTACTCCTGTACCATGTACACCATCAACTGCTTGTGTCCGATGCAGTGCACTTTTCCGAATCCGGGTCAGCTGTGAAGGATAATTTTACCATTTCAGCCGATATTTCTTCCTGTAGATAAAGCCATTGTAAGCCAAAAATCCGCGAAGCATGTTACGGCTATTTCACCTATATGAGAAATAATCGCTACCGTCTATGTTATGCGAACGTCAAAAAGAAAATGTCAGGAAGTTATTCTGGTTATTTCCCAAAACTGCATTAAAGGGTGAATGTGATAAAGAACTTAGAAAATATTTGATTCTTTATTTTCACACAGTTGTAAAGAAGAGATTGCCCCAACAATTTTGTTGTTTACCCCGAGTTAATAGGACCACCATACTTCCTCAGATGAAATTCATGGATAAACAATAAACTGTTAGCTTTGTGACTAGTTCTTCAAAGCTATTGCAACCAGAATCATGCAAACTTTTCTTAAACTAATAAAGATCAGATTGGTCAAAATCTGATCAAACGGAAGGTGCTAGCTGTTGAACTGTGTACTGTGGAACACTCGTGTAATACAATACAATTAGTACCTTTGTAATGTACTACTCATAAGATTGCTGAAAATCCATCGACAGCCCACGACCGGTTTCGCCCTTCTTGGGTCTCATCAGGTAGGCGCAGTCCCTGAGAACATCATAAACGGGAGATTCAGCTGGGTTCCAGGTGAGTCTCTCGGAAGAACCAAATTAGTTTACAAATGAGTGTATATTCGACAGTTAGTACCATTTTATCCTCTAAGAACTGTTACATATAGTAGCAGAAGTTTCACAACGTCCTCAATTCTCTTTGTCATTTTAAGATGTCATTTTTCACCAAAAGCGAATAATGGCACCCAATCTTATTTTGACACTCTGTTTGACCTACAACTGTCGTATTATTGTGTTGGGTCAACAGGAAGATTGAACTAGGCAAGCCCCAATATCTAACAGTGATGGTTTAGCTTTCAGGTTCTGAATTCTTCGGCGAATCCGGGATTGGTAGATCAAAAACCACTGGCACAACACTCGCGCATTAGCAAATACGGAACTGATGTAAGCGAAGCCCCACCGACGTTCCATACGCTAAGTCGGCCTCTGACCATAGTGAAGCGGTAGCATCCGACGTCTACAAACGACAAACCGGATGATCAGTTAGCTTGGAATATCCCCTGGAAAACTAACGTAATGTTGAGGGCGGCGTAGTTTTTTGTTTTCGCCGCTGTTGTCGCTGCTGTTGTTTATTCTGTTGAAATTTAACCCTATCAGTGAATGTGATGTTTTAGCTCTGAGACCTCATCTAGAATAAGACACCACTTGTGCAGACATTTCCGTTGGAGACATCGTGATGTGATACGCAGAATCCAACGAGTTATTTTTCGGCCTAGATTCTAATTAAACATTCAGTCAAAAGCTCCAGGCTGCGGCTAATGTGTGCTGTCCGCAACTTTTCTACCGAATTCACTTATTGCACTCGGGGACCCAAAAACGTGTCGCAACTTCGAAAAATATAGTTGGTTTTTCTTGCAGCCTGCGAGTAATTCCTTAATAGTTGGACAAGCAGGCTATCCGTTTTCATTCAGAGAACCGCTGGTAAACACCTATCAGTGCGCAGGAGCTAATTATTTAGACCATTATTAAGTGAGTATAAGAACAACAGCCTCTCTGCCACCATCTACTTAATAGGGATGCAAAGGGTGGTGTTCTTACTTTGGCTTCGGAAGGTTGGCGGGAACGCGAATTATTCTTTATGGAAGACTTTAGGACACTATCCTGGCGGTGGTCATTCCGTATAACCAGCTTATTTCTTTCTTGTTTAAGTGTTCTCCAAACTGTTGTCAACTATGTTGCATTGGCTCATTCCCGGGATGGGTTTGTGGGGAAATTCTCTGTTAGTGCCCAACTGGTCATCCACAGGTATCCAGCTGTAACTCTTGGTGGATGAGATCAGGATGAGATCAGGCTGAATAGTAACAAATAATATTAATAATAACAATAATAATAAGGGAATGGCTTAGAAAAAACATCATTTCCAATACTGGAAATTCTTGGGCTCATATCTTTTAATATTATTTTGGTGTGACCACTAAACTGCATACCCTCAGTAAGTAGCTAATAGAGAAGGTGAGAATTAGACAATTAGACAAGCACTAAAGCAATCCAAATTTTCATTTAATTTGAAAAAAATCAGAAGGGCAGTTTAAGCACTACTGGTTGTTTGGCTGGCTCTATACGATTAGAGTAACAATCCTTCCTCAGCCAGACACTTCGCCATGAATTGCAGCCCCATAAGAGAATGGTGTAGGCAACTTGTTACTTCCCGGTTATTTCAGTCTTATTCTCCCCAGAATACAGACAAAATGAAGTATTACGCGCAAAGTATTTATTTCCTAGTGGACTCGACACTGAAATGAGGAGCTTTCTGGTTACTATTCCGAGTATATATCGTGTCAGCCTCTTGGTGTTGGTGAATTTCTCGACTTTCGGAACCTCAGTTAAAAAATCCCTGGCACTGCACTGAAGGACCAATATTTATCGGGAATACCCACAGAAAATGTGACGTGCATGCAAACTAACCACTATAGATTCAACTATGCCTTGTGTGCACACTGGGGGGAGTTCATCCGTCAATTAGTCCAGTGTATATCGACCCAAAATGAAGTGGAACAGGCAATTAAGCACACGCCGCACCATTATATTGCACCAAAATTTTATTCGTTCGACTCAACTGGTTTTCGAGGTTATGATCGATCCGGATGAATCAACTCCAAGCATCATGCTACAGAGATAGCGCGCGCACTTGACTTTGATTTTCATTGTGACCTAAATGAAACGAAAAGTTTTCAAAAACACAGGTAGTTATGTCTTGATGATGGGGCTGTTCATTTACAACTTTTTTCCAGCCTAATTGATTCCTCAAGCTTTTCAGTTGCCATTTGGTTTGATACGCTTTCGCTTAGGGCAGAAGAAATATGAGATGGGTCGACTTGGCGATCAGTCGTTCTGACTGAGTGATGTAACAACTGTGTCATTTGGATTAGAAGACTGTTCCTAAGGTATTGCAACGACTCATAGCCCAACTGGGTGTTTGGGAAGTCAAATGCACATCCGGCACTTTTAACAGGCATTTCCGACCAGGCCGTATTGAAGAGCGATCTGAACATGAGCAGCCCCGAATTATCCGAGGTTGTTAGAGAGGACAGTGGTGCATCTGTTGCTCCGATGTCAGGGCAGCGTGGTTCTTGTAAACAATGTGAATTCGATTCGGATGAATAGTCGGTTGAGGACCTTGATGATCCGTACTTCTCCCGTTGATGGTGGTCAAGCGATGACCGTCTGCTGTAGTTAAGTCCAATACGTTGCCTCCTTGTCAGTTCATAATCTTGCCTAACTGATCGGAACTGAGTCGGTGTTTGTGATAGACGATAGGGAGATTGAGGTTGTTTTTGTGGTGTTTTGGTTGCCGTCCTTAATGACATGTCAGTTGACTGATAGTGTTGTCCGTTAGCTGTGTCAGCAGATACGGTGATATGACCATCAAGATGAGACATGAACTGTGCGCTCGCAGTTGCTGATTCTGAATTCAATGTAAGGCGATCCGAATATGCGAGACCGTTGCCCGTGATGCTCGTCTCTTGAGTAGATGAAGTCGACAGGTCGTGGACTCTCATTTGAGCGCTGTTTCTTGGCTGTCTCTCATTCTGGACCGCTGGAATAAAAAAATAAGCAGCCTAAATCCAGTGAAAAACTTGAAAGGAACCCGTGGTATATGAGCAAATTTTAAGCCCTCAAATAGGCGTCTATGAGACCTCGCATTAACTGGAACAAGAAGAAAACACGTCTCAAATAATATTTTAAAATATCCAGAAAACTGAGTAAGATCTGTCACGATGGATCACCTTGTGTACTCCAAGAAGATCGAGTTATCCATCAGTTTTAACACACAGATCTCGTTGATCTTGTCAGACGTCTCTACCCTGCTCTTAGGGAAAACCTCTGAAGCATATTGTTCTAGCCGCTGTCTGTCGTATACCCTCGTTAGGTGCAGCTAGAGTTTGAAGACGGTAATGGCGTTGCCAAAGTGGGAGACGTGGGAGGTGGCAGATTTGTGTTTACTATGATGAGTCTACGTGAATATCTGCGTTAGGATATTTCATGTCTTTTCTGAGTGAACTTAACTCCGATATCTATAAGCTGGTATCAACCTGCGGGAATTACCTACGTCGATGGCATTCCCAGAGCAGTGCAGACACTTTTTGGAGGCTTTTCCTCAATGTGATAATAAGTAACAAGGGTCTAAATTACTTTTTAAACGTTCTTATATTAGCTTTTTTGTGCATAAAAACGATGACAATCCGCATGTGGAAAAAAGGATCATCTGAGACGCACTGGTCCAATGTAAGCTCACGCAGTCTTTTTGCACATTTCGCATACCTAAGGTAGGAATGAGGTAACAGGATAGCATTATCAAAGCAACAATCGAATGGTTAAAGCAACAATTTATATAGAGTACCAGCAGCTTGGGAGAAACCCCATTTTAGCTAAGATACTACTCATTCTCTGGTTCATCAGCTAACGGTTGGTCTCAGCTCGTACGACTGCCGTCTTTTCCAGACTGTGTTCCCATTAAAGGTTTTAAAGCACATGCAGTTAATTTAATCCTTTTGTTCATCGCATTCCCATTTTACCCATTTGCACTGTACCAGACATTCTAGACGAGACCCGCTGGAGTACACGGTAAAACCACGCGCTGGACAAGTTGGCACCGCCTCTGCGGATCGAGTGATGTGAGGCTTTTTCAAATTTTTGACCGCCTATGCCTCAAAAGCGCTGATGGCTTTGGATGGCGCCACCCGACTAACAATCAGGTGTTTAGAAAACAGGTATTTAGTGGTGCCAGGTACTTCACCCGAAGAAAATATCGAGCACCACCGACTACAATGGCTTGGCCATGCACTATGCATTCCGAAACACCGTCTACCTAGACTTGGCAGAAAGGCGTGGAAGAGATCATTAAGAGTATGGGCGTTGTTGGTTTTGTACGTCTTCCAAGAGTGGGATTCAATGAATCTGCCTGCGTTTGGCTTGATGCACCGCAATAAGTAGAGGCTGAACGGTATCAGTGACGTACTTTCAGTTTCTTCCTAAATCGACTAATCGAGCTCTTGGAGGTGTGAGCACCCCAGAATGTTTGAAATAGGCCAGCACCAGGTCTCTCCCTCCCCCATTCTTTTTCTGTTGTTTTCACTCCATATAGTTAGACAAAACATGGTTGTACGGCAGTAAAGCAATCAGTTCCACCCTGATACTTCTCTCTCTAATGATGATAATGTTGATAACAATGATAATGATTATGATGATGTTGATGCTGACGTTGATGGTGATGATGATGATGGTGATGATGATGATGATGATGATGATGATGATGATGATGATGATGATGATGATGCATATCCCTTCGTCCACATATCTAGCGAGAGAACTGGACAGTCATGTAGATGCCACTAATAGGATACAACGAGTACAACTTAGCCAATTCTTGTTGCTTGCTTACGCTATTAATCTGCGATAGTTACCATTCATAGATACATCAATCGATTTCATGTTCTCAAAGGTGGCATACATCTGTTGAAGTAAAATGTTGCCAAATTTATTCGCACTTGCCATGATCCATACAAGAAATACCTTGGTATATTTTACATCGGCACTGAGTATCCTCGGCACTAAATTCCCCGCATGTTTCTTTGAACTCAGCGGAACGAAATATTCGGTCAGTATTTCGATAGCGGAGTTTCAGTTACGTTTAAAACTGCATATAATACTTTCTACACCACAGCATCTCACCCGATGGCCTTGGGTGTTCTAGGATATTCTCCGTCCGCAAACGAGTTCGTTCTGCAACATTCCAACAAGCGTCCTGACACTTCTAGGGTGTTTGGCATTCTGAGTTAACAAGTTTTCCTACCTCGGTAATAATTCCGTTTCATTTTGTAATT
Organism: Opisthorchis viverrini; assembly: GCF_000715545.1. Taxonomy (NCBI): domain Eukaryota; kingdom Metazoa; phylum Platyhelminthes; class Trematoda; order Opisthorchiida; family Opisthorchiidae; genus Opisthorchis; species Opisthorchis viverrini. The sequence goes on along the minus strand of NW_008752038.1, from coordinate 279,742 downwards.
AATTTCGGAAGCTGGTCTTTCTACAGTCCGATTATGAATACTGCATTTGTAATGAAGCTGAGAAGTGCTACTGACTGGATGACATTCTAAAGAAATAAGTAATCTGTCCCTTGAGCACGAAGTCAGATTCTCAAACTTTACCATTACCTTTGCATAGTCAGATTAGATGGACAGGCAAAGAGGAACTGCGCAGTTGGTAAGATCTAACAAGCAGGTGCTCCTGGTTACTCTGGCGCTTAAGATGTGCGGTTGGTGGTAAATAGCACAGAACTTTGCTATCGCAGTGCATAGTAACTAGCTAGGGTAAACACCTTGGAAGTCCTGCCAGCACCTGTCTAAACATCCAGTTTGTTCTATGAAATTGATTTTGTTCAAGTGTTGCAGTGCATTCTTCGTGTTGCGCATTGCGCATTTTTCCACCTCCAGCGAGGCTATATTTCCGTGTGAAGTTACTGGAAAACAGCATGCGTGGAAATATTTACAGGTTTGTTGAATGGGTCTGCATCAGGATTCAATAGCGTAGAAAAGGCTTGGTCCACATGCCACTTGGTGCATTATGGTCCGCTTCCATCGCTGTTGCTTCCAACCAATTTGTTCCCATAGGCCACAAACCATGATTGCACCGAAGTAGGTAGGTCGCACCATATGGTGAGAAGAGATCCTAGTAAAATAAACATTTGCTATTTCCATAAAGGAAACTACTCACAAGGTTGCAGATGAGTGTATTTCTCAAAAAACTCAGCGGAACGAAATATTCGGTCAGTATTTCGATAGCGGAGTTTCAGTTACGTTTAAAACTGCATATAATACTTTCTACACCACAGCATCTCACCCGATGGCCTTGGGTGTTCTAGGATATTCTCCGTCCGCAAACGAGTTCGTTCTGCAACATTCCAACAAGCGTCCTGACACTTCTAGGGTGTTTGGCATTCTGAGTTAACAAGTTTTCCTACCTCGGTAATAATTCCGTTTCATTTTGTAATTAATTTCGGAAGCTGGTCTTTCTACAGTCCGATTATGAATACTGCATTTGTAATGAAGCTGAGAAGTGCTACTGACTGGATGACATTCTAAAGAAATAAGTAATCTGTCCCTTGAGCACGAAGTCAGATTCTCAAACTTTACCATTACCTTTGCATAGTCAGATTAGATGGACAGGCAAAGAGGAACTGCGCAGTTGGTAAGATCTAACAAGCAGGTGCTCCTGGTTACTCTGGCGCTTAAGATGTGCGGTTGGTGGTAAATAGCACAGAACTTTGCTATCGCAGTGCATAGTAACTAGCTAGGGTAAACACCTTGGAAGTCCTGCCAGCACCTGTCTAAACATCCAGTTTGTTCTATGAAATTGATTTTGTTCAAGTGTTGCAGTGCATTCTTCGTGTTGCGCATTGCGCATTTTTCCACCTCCAGCGAGGCTATATTTCCGTGTGAAGTTACTAGAAAACAGCATGCGTGGAAATATTTACAGGTTTGTTGAATGGGTCTGCATAAGAATTCAATAGCGTAGAAAAGGCTTGGTCCACATGCCACTTGGTGCATTATGGTCCGCTTCCATCGCTGTTGCTTCCAACCAATTTGTTCCCATAGGCCACAAACCATGATTGCACCGAAGTAGGTAGGTCGCACCATATGGTGAGAAGAGATCCTAGTAAAATAAACATTTGCTATTTCCATAAAGGAAACTACTCACAAGGTTGCAGATGAGTGTATTTCTCAAAAAACATTTGCTATTTCATTCTGTTTCCAGAACGCCGTGTACAAAGGATATCCGATCCCGGTGAAGGCTCACCTGCCATGCTGTGGTAACGGTTACTAGTACCAACCACGATCGCTCTGCGCAATCTTCCGCGTCTAGGAATTTGAAAACGGCAACAGTCGGTTGCATCCATTAATTGTTTTCTGACCATTACAAACTTGTCCTTTTTGACCTTGGTTCTTGAACCGGAAGTTGGGGTTAGGACAGTCAGCAGCGTATACAAAACAAGTTCATATTTACCATGGTGATGTGTGATACTGATCTTTTCAGGCTGCATTTTTGCATGGGATCGTTGAAGCTTCTGTTACGCTGTGTAGGAAGACTAACCATGAAAACACCGTAACCAAAGCAACCAGCTAATGCTGGACTGATAAGTTCCCAAGGGTTTCGTGTCACCAGACATTCGTGGCGGATTTTGTTGAAGCAAAGCTTGCAATGCTGATGCAGGTTGAAATATGAAACACATAGTATCATTATACATTATCAGACCTAGACAGTCACTTGGTCTGTTTGCTTTAAAACAACGATCAGTATTAATTTGTACTGAGGGAGTCGGGCATGAAATACGCCCACATGAAGGACGCCGGGATAGCCGACATTTGACACATCTATCTTATCTTAACTAGATATCGTACCACTTAATATTATGTAGAAAAGTCTCATCCATTTATGCATTGTTCTGGGCCGGGACATGGATATTCAACCGTAAATATACCCTCAAGGATATTTGTAATGTACTACTCATAAGGTTGCTGAAAATCCATCGACGAGAGATTCAGCTGGGTTTTCAGGTGATCTCTCGAAAGAACCAAACTAGTCTGCAGATGAGTGCATATACCCTCAAGGAGTTTTGCTTTCTCGATGATGGTAAAACGGCCTTCCTTCTGTGGTGCACTATCTCACGGGGATGACGTTATCTTACCCTTATCTGTTGCAGTCCGCAAAGTGGTCAACTATTTGTAGGTACTTATAACAATCTACCAATCTACCACTGACTGAAATAGTTTCGGAGTCGGAAATCACTCGGTGGATCTAAAGGTAATACTTCTTGCTGGTTTGCATGATTTAGCGTTCCTGTTCGTTTCATTTAACTAAAGGACCAAACAGCACAGTGAATGTACTGAATGAACTATCGGCTCAAAGACCCACATCTCTTTTGTAGCTTTGTTTACACCCAAGCAGTATCCAAACAGCCCTCTTCTTGGTGTCCGTTCCACGTTGTACATAATCAGTCCGCTTTTCCAGTAGGAACCGTCAGGGAACACAACGATAGAAAGGATCAAATGTAAAGAAGGTCCAGGCTACGTATCTGGCTTTAAGTTGTTTTTTATCACCGTTGTTGGTCACCTACTGAAACCAATCATGTCAGTCCATTTTGTGCGAGGTTTTGAGTCCAAGTGGTGAGAATTCACAGTCAAAAAAGTAAAAGCAACAGAACTTTGTTGCACTAGTGGATTTGGATCAAGCTGGACCGGTAAATGATCGAAAGATGTGGTTCAATTTTGCGATGATTTCTTTTCCAACACTTGCAGCAGTTGTTCTCAAACATATCAGTTCATTTTTGCAGCTTTCGAAACCCCATATGGGTTTAGACAGCCAACAGCTGACAAGCATGGATTGTGCATTTTGATACGGTACTGAAAGCAACCATATTTTGACCATCACTGAATAGGTCTCAGATCGACTGCATCGTGGATTTTGTCATGAATAAATCCCCACCAACAGACAGAGCAGAGTTGTGCTTCCACTCTAAAGTTCTCAGTGGAAGTTATCGTTTCCAAATCAAACGGATCGGACCTGAATTTAATGAAAGTTCGGCTACCGATTCTTTAGTAAGGATCTGAAAACTTGCGCACTTTTCTGGGCCATCAACAAACACCACGTCATGTTTTAGATACATGATATAAAACTTTTATACAATCCACTTCATAATATTTTTCCAGTTTATTTTATACCACTTCTTTGTTTTTCCGCGACAAATATATGGTGATACCCACAATATTCGATATTTTAACCAGTGACCCCTGGCGATGATCTCGCGATGTGAATATGGTTATTAATTTTTCATGTTTAAGTAAAAATACGGAGTTCTGTCCTCATTTCTGAGCCTGGAATTACACTGACAAAGGTAGCGATGATCTTGCGATGTGAATACGGTTATTAGTTTTTCATGCTTAAGTAAAAATACAGAGTTCTGTCCTCGTTTCTGAGCCTGGAATTACACTGACAAAGGTTACATTACCTTTATAAGCGTCGGAAATTTGGTGTGCACAGAAATTACCTTACAGAAGATGTAAGTAGTTCCTAAGTACTTCATCATCTTTATCATGGGCAGGAACATTTGATAAGAACACTAATGTCTCACTTCCATACGACCACCCCGCTCTATCTGAATAAAGCCTTAAGATGGGAAGAGGAATGTGAGAAGAGAAGGAGAATGTATTGCGAAACTACTACAACCACCCAGGATTACTAAAGCTTCACCACTCAGTTAGACAGTCTGGATGGAAACTGATAACATAAACGTCACTGACATCGTTTGGCCGTGATATCGCCAACCGAGTACGGTGCTGGAAGGTAGACAATGGCAGTAGAAGCCAGACTTTTCGTGACATCTCTCATTCCCTTCCGCCGTGACACACTTTTTCTAGCTCCTTGTTTCCGCCACTCCGAATAAGGCTTGGAAAAATAGTTTTTTTCCCGACACACAGCAACTGGATATGTGTAGCATATGGCCAATCCACATCTGCTTGCAATGCTGGATGCAACAAAGGAAGTATCCTATGCTTCACGGAAGACCTGTATCGCAAATATCTGATTGCAACATCCCTTGTTCCGGCCAATTCTAGCCATATTTCTGAGGTACCTCAGCCCTTTCGTTCGCTTCCTGCCGCGGCCGTACTGTACCACAGCCCACACTGTATTCTGACCATCGAACATTTTAAACCCAGTGGTGTGCCTTTTTGACGGTGCAAGTGGCGCAAATTAGCAATTGCTATTGCAGGGTTTGAGATTCGCCCGTTGGTGAAGTTTACACACGCCAGAGTTAGTAAAACGCCCGAGATACACATGACGTTCTACAGCTCCTTGAGTTTCTCCTTGAGTCTTTAGAGGTATGTTCAAAGACTGTATTTCCCATGGCATGACTTTGCGCTTTGTAGATGCGAACCGCATGCCGAACGACTTGATGACCTCAGTCAGCTTGCACTTCCTGGCACTTTCGAAAATGTGAAGAAAGGCATTCGTATATTCCAGATCGATAAGACTCTCACATGGTACGGTCTTAAAACTGGGATTTTCGGGATCCTGTAAAGTTCCTCCCATTACCTTACAAACGAGGAAGTTTAACAAAAGCACGTAGGGTGAACATTACTTCAGAACACCACTGCATGTTGGAAAGCCTAACAAGAGGTCCCCATATGCCCTCAGCGCCCACACAGTTACAGAAACAAAAGTTCATGACATCCATGAAATTTAGTTGCTCACCTTGTTGCTGAGACTAAACAACCGGATTCGAGCGCCTCCTTGAATTCAGAGAACACCAAGACGGTAAGGCACTTATACGCATGCACTAATATCTGACAGAATGTAAAGCGGTGGTCCTTTCCCGGCCGGAACCACGGTTGCTACTTTGGTCGGCTTCGTGATTTTTCCCTAATTCGTTTGAAATGCGAATTCTCTACGTTAATCAAACTATCCTTGGACTAGCTCCATTTCAGATCAAAAAATTAGCCTGTTTCACCCAGTTTTTCAGACTGTTTAACGTTCTCTATCTATGTTCACACAGAATAGGGTTCATAGAGAGACTACCCAACGATCCAGACTAACCTGATGAGGAGTAAAGTAGCACAAACACGCAGGTACTCACGCTGAGTTTCGCTGAGTTTTTAAACAACTGCCATCTTGGCAATGAACTACTTCACCAGATCATTTCAGTGTCATATGCAAGCACTGGCCCACTGATTTGCCCAGATAACACATATGCTTGCTACTTGTGAAAACTTACCGTTTTTGTTCATACCCATTCGGAGACACTTTTTGAGGCGGCATGCTTGACATTGATTGCGGTGTGCTTTATCGATGGAGCAGAGCCCTGTACCAGCCTGACACCTAAGAGTTCATGAGAAAAGGGAGTACGGATACATCAAATCAAATGAAGGATATTTTAAAGACAATCATAGTACCCATTTCGATAAACATGGCACATCAGAGTCTCTCTCGTGATACATGACGTCAAAATCCGTTTACTTTAACATATTCTGACTTATGACCATTCCATTAAACGTTAGGTTCCATAAAAACACAAAATTAGGCGCGTTCATCCCCATGGTGCGAACTAATGAGAGTGAAACCGCTTTCTCTTAAAACACGGTGGTAGGGGTCGCAAGCCTGTCTGAAGAATGGATCACGATGACAGGAATGAACTTCGAAGTAAAACCTAGATTAGCGGCCTTGCATGACATGTTACTGCGGTACTTATCTGACCCTTCATTCTAACGTGCCGTTAAAAGCGCATTAAACATAGGCATGTTTTTCAGGTTACTATACTGTTAAGTTTTCTAGTTTGTGGACTGAATGCGAGCAGACTGCATGGACCGCTGATTATGCAAGTTTGCAAGGACATTTGTTCCAAACGTTTTGATTACTCATGTTCCCGGTCGAATGGACATAGCGTTATGATCCTTTGGATAAAGCTTCTGGTAAAACGTATAAACATCCAGTCAAAAAGAAAAAGAGACGATGCTACAAAATCGAAACTATGACGATGACACATCTCGATGCTTCGTTGTTGTTTCTCAAATTACTGCTCGTCGAAACGGCAGATTTTGCAGTTCGCTTGGTAAAGCTGGGCTGCAAAATGACATATATTGCACTTGAAGAAGTTACTACTACCTTGTACTTATAACTTTCCCACCAATGTTCCAACGTTTCAATGTTTGAAAATATCGACAAGTGATGGTGTTGCACAAGGATCCTTTTGGAGACTGCTTCCGGCTTAACTTTTAAGGGGTTAGGTAATCGGTTCTACACTGTCGCTGGCTAGACTATGTAGTTTCACCATCAGCCATTGTAATCGGTCTAGCATACATCCTGAACACTTGAATGAGGTCAAAACAGTCAGCTAAATCTTCTCGCTGCTGATGTTCCAAGTAGGAAAATTGCACCAGCACGGCATCCACAGGAAATCAAACTAGTCGACACATTCTACCAACTGAAGGAAAAATTTCCACCAGTTGCTCAGCAAGGGTGTGGGATCAAGAAGGTCCATAAACTTTAGAACACACGATTTCGCAAACTGGTACCCTGAACAGTTCATGCAATACGCGTGTGTTTAGTCCAGTTACCCAGATAGCTGGCTTGTAACGCAGAGTAAGTAGTGGGTGATTGTGGGAAGTTTAATCCGAACGGTGGAAGCTACTTAGATATGTTGACATTTCAGGATGCGCTAAAATGTGTTTTACACAAGAGTTGTTTTCAATGAATTGATGTTTTTCTCAAAAAACCCTAGACGATTTCTTCCGGGCGGTCGGTCTGCAGGAGGAATGTTGTGGAGAACGAAGAGCTTGTGAGATCTAAGCATCATGTGATGCCACCGTAGGGAATATCATGCATAATCAAGGTACGCCACTGAAATACTTACCGATAAATTAATTTTCTTCTGACCGATCGCTTGAAAAAACCACTGCACCCATTACAGGCCAAAATACCGTAGTGCTTTCCGCTACTTACGTCTCCACACACGGAGCAGTACAAACCATGTGGATGGACTTTCTTTAAGTCACTAAATTCGGGTGGGTACATAAGCTTTGCTTCCTTCTGAGAGAACTCCGTACTTCCGGACCCAACAAGCGGCGCTTGTTCGGGGATTGATCCGATATCTGCATGATTTTTAGGCATCGCGTTCCAGCGATGGCTCCCGGATGCTGATGTGTATGGAGGTGTTGGAAAATTGGTCACCGTAGGATGGAAGGTGTAATTTGGTTGATTGCAGTCCCAACTTGTATTTATGTCGCTTGTTTTGTTGCAGGAATTTTGCGGGTGGAATACAGGGTGATTTAGCAGCGTCTGCGGAATAAGCGTGGTTTGTCTCGCAGGAGCGTAGCGCGAAAACAGCTGCATCAACCACCAAGAAGAGCCAGTACAAAAGGGATCCGCTAAAATTTGGTTTGAACAGTGATTGGCGGAGGGATGCCAACATTTTTCGGGATTCGCTATAAAACCTGTATATTCACTATGTGGGATGTCTGTATTTGATGAGCCAGTGAGGCTTGAAACGCTAAAGCTTTTAGACACTTCCTTTGAGAGAGAATTGGTAGCTTTCCTCAGCGCAGAAGTTCCGTCTACTTCAGAAGTGTAGATGTCAGTATTTGGTTGGGGGCGAACTGGAAGAAATGCACGTTCTAGTTGCGATGAACGCGAAACCATCCAATCTATAGTTTTGTCCATCCAGCTTGGAGGCACAGGCGATATCTCAAAACCTGATGAACAAGAATGGTAAAAAATTAAAGGGTTCAAAATGTCTTAAAACATTAACGTTCAGTCTTCAAAACACCAGTGTTGCTCTTGCCTTGCGTCTTTAGCATGTACTCCAGAGTTCATTGTCACAATGTATCGGTAAATATTTTCAAAAACCACAAACAGTCAGAAAACGATGCTAGGACACAAAAACGTATCAGCTCGAAAATATGGAAAATCTAAAAGCATACGACCAATCTTTATTAGGCTTAAAATTTGAAGTTTATCAAATCAAATGTGTTTTCATCGCAAAGACTGACGGTCGCATTCACGTTCAAAAAGTATAACGTTGCAACTGATTTCGCCCTATATTCAGCTGTTTTCTGTAGAGTAGATTAAGTCGTATAAAATGGCGTCTGTGGATAATCACCAAAAGGGGTTTGGAATAAATCGAAGTTCTTTAAACCAATATGCCCTCAGCTGAATGTAGGTACATTCCAACGGCTGCAAAAATAGTCTTCGAAATGTCCATTTCTCATATTACCTATAACATTGTTTATATTAGCTTTCCAGTTACGTTTCACCCCATTTATATCCGTATCACACTGGAACTATTAAAATCATGTGATTTCCTCAATGCATACCTCCACATACGTGACACCCATCTGAACTTTTGCTTCCGAGAGAAGTATATTTGTATCGTAGGAATGGCGGTCCAAGTGTGGTTAAAATGTCTGTTCGCAAGACATCCCATCGTGATTGTGGCTCTTCCTAAATTATCCTAAAAACACTTTTCATTTCAGCAGAGATTGTGTTCTTCCAGTGAATCTAGCCTATGTTCAAAAGCGGAGAAACACTGCGGGTTCTTCATCATTATGATCGTCAGAAATGCATGGCTCACGAAACTCACAGTTTGAAACACATTGTACTCCGGCCACTGGTACAAAACCCAATCACTTGTCCGCGAGTAGCTAAACAAAACTGCGATTAGCTCTTACCTAGAGGGGTCAGAGCACCGCTCGTCCTTCAAACACGGAACCAACATCACGTGTTTACTGGCTCATCGAGCGAAGAATTCTTAGGAAGAACTTTCACTCATCTTGTGAAATTATTATTTCTCCGAGTTACATATAGACAGCTGGTGGTATAAGGTTATTTGATGATACTCAACGGAAAGTGTGAGGGCTAACCACTGCTAATCAGCATCTCGTGGCTAAACGGCTATATATTCAACCACACACCAGGAGGTCGGAACGCTTCGTGAAGTGCGCTCTGTTGTTGATTCCCAACAAGGACGAAACAGTGGTACAGCTCTTCTCGGTTTTTCAGCATAGATTGGCTTTACTGACAGGAGGAGCTCACAATGGTGCATTACTGAATCATCTCACATTGCCATCAATATACATTTCAATAATTTTGCGCAAAGGGGCACCAGGCTAGACTATAAAAATTATCATATTCCGCAAATAATGAATCCGGTAGTTCAACAAAAATCTGTTGAACGAAGCGTCATAATTTTCTTATCAGCGCCACGCTCACCAGTCCCGCTTTATTTACATGGACTTTCTGTCCTCTTAAGTTTTCGGGAGGAAGGACTTGGTTAAACTATGAAATGTGAACAAACATGTTGCGCGAAATAGACAGCCCCATATCGCTCAGATTTTGCGCAATACACAACGAAAATACTAGTGACGATCTCAGGTTATTCCACAATGTCACCAGGAAAGATCACCTATGTTTCTAGACTTCTGTCCGGCAATACAAATTCGGTTAAAATGCATGCTTTCCATCTTGATGATGATGCCAGTCAGCTTGTAGCAATTTTCCCTTGGGTAAACGTCTTCCAGCCTCCATAACGGAAGGGGTAGCATCAAAATTTACGTAAAAATCACTGGTTTCGTTTTTTGCATGTTTGATGCAATCATCTTACGAGATTTGATAGCTGCCTGACTCTGAAAAATAACCAGAAGACGTCATCTAGAGACTTGTTTGTTTTTCCAGGTACTCCGGTCGGTGAGCGGGCGGATTTCGGTTATTCTGTGTCCACAATCACTAACATTTATTTAATTCAGTCACTGTATGTGGTTACCGATAACCTACTTGTTTGTTTTCCAGGTACTCCGGTCGGTGAGCGGGCGGATTTCGGTTATTCTGTGTCCACAATCACTAACATTTATTTGATTCAGTCCCTGGAAGTGGTTACCGATAACCTAAAAGAATCTGGTCACTTCTATCCGCGAAGAATTTCGCCGTGTGCCCAGCAACTCAAAAAGCTTCGTTTTCAAGCGGATCACGGATAAACCGATCCCTTATTTTGCTATCTCCAGCTTCTTTCCAATTTATACTTTATATGAGCTCATATGTTTTCCGTCTTCAAACTCCAAATGCCCTCAATTTTGTGTTTCCAAGGATGGTATTACTCATAAGTGATTTTCCATTTTCCACTACCTCAAGTCTTGTGAATGCTGTAGAATGTCACTGAGTGACACAGCTTTTGAGTGATCTAAGTTACCTTATTGGAGCTATCTACAACAGTGCTGGCAAACTTGCTCTTCACATTTTGAGCCGCTTGCAAGTAAAAAGCGGCACGCTTGCAAAAGAGCGTATATCAGAGATTAAAAGCGTGCATTCAAAATTCCAATATCTCAATATCTGTTGTAATATGACCTCCCGTTTTCTGGGCACTAGATACAAACATTGAAATTATAATCTCGTTGTTCACCTTCCACGAATACGCTTTTGGTAATGTTGGTACGTACCCGTTTCTGACTTCGTCTTACTGTAGCAGGTTTTGAAATGTTACCGATCAACCTAGTTGAAGGTAACGTTTCTGGCCGCGTAAAAATAACAAATTTGACTCGCTCTGCTAATGCTTTGAGAGGCAAGTAATTGCTGTGCTCTACGCTAAAACCTTCAATACCAGCTTCCTTGCTCTCAGTTTCGTTCCCCCGGAAAAAATATCGGTGAAAAATCTGTGACCAGCTTTACCGGCTAGTCTTTGTTGGCCCGAAATTATAAACTATTATTTATTTTCAAAACTGTATGCATCTTACTGTGTGTATCCTACCCAGTTAGCTTTATTATCCGAGCGTTATTCTCGGCACTTCTGCAGAAAGGTTCATGAACTTCGAGTCGGATTTCTAGCCCCAGGACAATCTCAGTACATGTGTTGGCAGATGTCGTATGAATCAACTACCCGTAATATTTTTTCGGCAACCCCAACTCCATTTACCAGTTAGCCAGATTAACCCAAATAGTTTAAACTAACAAGCAACGGTGGCTGAACAAAGTTATATTGTGTTTATTTCCTTTGCTTTTTCTCTGTGTATAGCAATCCTCCATTCACCCGCTACCCACTTAGTTACAGCGTTCGCTGTGAATTGCCTATACCTTACTTGATTCCAAAACGCAGACATATCTTACCACCTTTGTTTGAATTTTGGATATCAAAGAGTTGCGACATTTTATGTGACATTTTATGCGACATTTTACTAGACAAGAGCATGATTCAGTGCTTGTTATCTAGCCTAAAATTTTCGCAAACGAATTCCTCCAAGTGCTTCGCTCAGTTGTCCATCGTAACACTGTGTTTCATGATACGAGACGCTGAACTGAGCTTAACTACATTCTGATAACGAAGCAAATCTGATGTCTTCAAACCACTTAGTTTGTTGACGGTTAGTAGTAAGGAAAATTGACTTGGATGGCATACAAAGAATTAAAAAATGCTCTCAGCTGCACAGCAATTTGGCTTTGAGTGAAAAAAAAAACAAATCCAGCCTAATCTCTCTTTATGGCGGTGCGCTTCAATTGAATTTACTTTACAAGACCCTTTTGGGTGTCAGCTAGTAGAATATTAGGGATATTCAGAAAACTGTTATAGTGATCGGCTAACTTTTGAGCAATGTGTCGCCTTTAGGTACAATATTGACCTTGCGCGAATTTCATTGTTGATAGCGCTCCATGTTGCATTGAAGCTTTTGAATGTTTAACCTGTTTCAACCACTTATTATGTTTCGACCTAGCGCTCTTTTCACGGCTTAGACTGTCACGAACTCAAAGATAAGGAAGTGGAATAATGAGGTAAACCCTCAGGAGATATGTTATGTCACTGAGATAGTATGGCGTTTCTTGGAGGAGATTCAATTAAACTTTGAGCTCAGAAAACGTGCAAGGCATCAAATCTTTTTGCCTGGCAAAGGCATTATAGACACGTAGTGGATGGAAAAAATTCCTGGGAGCCGCCGCTCCGGTGTGTGGTTTTAAAATCACATTTTGATCAGTCGCTGATTTGAGCTCCTTTTCTACAGATTAGTTGCGTCGTATGGTTAGCCTTCTTTTCAATGGCACAACTTTTTTTCACTATGCTCCCTATGAGAATATCTGACTATACCACTGACTCTTCGGTTGCCAAAGTTTGGAAGAATTTATTTAAAAAACACAGCTATGAAATGTTTAAAATTTTGTTCAAGAACGACTGCAATCGCCATCAAAATGTAAGGAAGAAAAAAACTAGTTTGTGTTTTTCTTATTAAAGATTGGTACAACAATACATAAAGTTCGGGTCCAATGATATAGCGATAGAAGTACTCAATAATGAATTGAGTTCTTATTTGATGAGATCCATGTCATTCTATTTATCAGTGTACAAATTATTACTTGCAAAAACTATGGGTTTCCCTTCCCACCGTGTATTTGTTTGGCGGTGACCGACATCAGGTTACTTTTCTCACCTTCACTACTCAGATTGCTCCATAATCCAACAAAAAGGAAGATATGGGGACTAGTAAAACCAGCTGTTTCACAGTGTGCTGAGCAAGTATTCGAAAGTGCAAAATGCTCCTACTGGGAGGTAAGTGATTTTTGTGAGAAAACACTTTACAAAAATTCTGATTGCTGGAATCCGCCTGCCTGATTTCGTCTACCAAATTAAAATGGCGTGTGCTTCACTATAAGTGACGGTCAACCCACGCTTATGGCCTTTGCCAGGAAAAGAAAGAGTTCATCTAAAATCTACACACAGTGGTCGCGATATAAATAATCTTTGAAGACAAAGCTTGGTGGCGACGTATAAAGCAAGTAACACGTTTTTACGCTGATTGCTACTGAATGTCCACATGTTTAAAAATCTCATTTGTTTCACTACCTTGTGTAGCCGAATATACTTTTGGGTTGTGATCATATCGGTTGATTTCCGAAGAAACACACACATGCGACTTATCCAAGGTCTTAAGGCGGCTTAGGAATAAACGTTTCATCACCTTGCCCCAAAAATGTGCGCTCGTCTAGGCTTTCCTGCGTCACACAGCCATCATCCATATGCTTAGCTCAAGTCCATAAGGTCCCCCAACTGTCTCCATCGGTCGGGCACTATCGCATCTACTGACAAACTCTTCGCATGTCAAGCCTTAGTTGGTACGGTTATCAACTCTTCCCACAACAGCAACGATAGCACTTTTTCGCCGGCTATAAAATCACCTAAACACCAAAATAAAGCCTTTTCATGTGCTGTCCGGTTGCCAGGTAAAGTATTGTCATCAGAATCTCTGGGCCGTGTGCGCCATAACTTCACGCCTCGTCACGAGTGAAACACTCAACCACTTGTCTTGGGTCAAGTGTTTGAGATCATGTTTCTGTCCACACAAGAGACACGTTGTGCACATCCAGGTTGCCATTAATGTCGCAAACGTGGCGCTAACTCCGTGGCTGGTGTTGACTCAATGAACTATTGAAATGCCAGTTAGGTGTTGTCACGCGAATTAGCCATGTGTAACGTCTAAAATTGCCGAATAGCTCTAAGTTCAACGAAGTGAGCGTCAAGTGAGCAAACACACGCAACACTCGTCGCTTGCATGCCACAACGCTTAAAAAGGAGGTGATTGTGAGATTTTCTATTCCGTTACATGTAAACTTCCTGACTGGTTGAATTCTGACTGGTCATAAAATATCTTCGTTAGCCATTTTAGTCATCGTGATGTGGGAATGAAGGCCAAAGATCTTATTTTAACAAGCAGGGACACTACTAGGTTTGTATCTAAAAGAAATTAGTCGGCCTATTGCATATGGCTGATGAATCGCGCATAAGTTGCGGTATTTTGAGATCTATCTGTCGTTTAACCACCTTTGCGATAACAGCTCTCAGTTTCGTCTCATTATCGGGGAAATCTTCATGTGCGTGGGGCGGAGTATTTTGAGCAAAACATGCGACCATGGCAGTATGATTATAGGTTTTTGAAGTGCCAGTACATTTTTCACTTTCGCGTGCAAATTGCACTCGATCTATGCTTGCTCCCCGAACTTGAGCTGTCTTCCTATTATAGTTATTCACAATAAACAAAAAAACCAGGAAAGCAAAATTTCACCGAAGAATGCGTCTCTTCAACAACATAGAACCGCTGGGTATGGCTTTTTGTGATTCATCGCTTTAGTATTATTGCATTATCTGACGGCTTCCAGCATAGAAAACGGAAGCCGTCCACGACACAAAAAGTCGAATCGTTGGGACTACAGTTGTGGGTAGTTTTTGAGTAATTCATGTTTTGCATTATTCTTACTAGGATTTTAAACACCTGATTTGAGTAAAGTGCGCATTAGGTCTCGATACTATGAGGCGCCGTCACGTATTTTTCAACTTAAGATTGCACTGGACACTTGTCGCTTGATTTCGCCAAGGCAAAGTGCCACATTAGGTTCTTGGTAAAATCGGCTGATTATACCTACTGTACCTTGGTTAGTGACTTTCTTGAGCAATTTTAGTACTCACGATGCAAATGACCATTCTATTAGGCGAAATTCCCATGGGGTTGAAGAATCAATCTGGATGTCGGTCGGGTTAAGTGGATTGGCCGATAAGTACTTTTACACCCCTTCGTTATTAGACAGCAAAGTCTACAAATAACTATGCGTAACCAAGCTGCATATCTCAACTGACTTTCATTACCGATATATACAAAGGGTTCGATAAGTGTGATGCTGTAAACGAGTTTTGGAGTAACGCTCAGACGTCTTCTCCGGAAATCCACAATGTCTTCAGGGATTTAAACGAATTAGAAACTTGTGTAACCACGAATAGAATGATCCACTGAACCCTAAAAAAAGAGCATTCGTCGGTTAATCTCACCCACGTGACAAATGCAGAAGATAGGTCATCCAAACGGCCCAGAAGATGGCGCCTGCGAAGCAACTGATAGAAGTAAGATCCTATCCATATGAAGACTTTTCCGTCCAGTCTTTTCAAGTGGAAAGTGCAGCATGAGCGTCCACTGTGCAAAACTACACACAATGTAATGTTCAATGCCGAAGACCACATCAATTCCAGAATGCAAGAGGAAAGAAAATGCATGCAAAAAACTGGATGGTAAATGTCCGGCAATGGCGGATAACTAGCAGCAGGACGTCGTAAGAAGAGATGCTATATTTTTCAACGTGACTAAGCTATTTGAGACCCTTTACAGTACTTTATTACTTTGAGGCTAATGAGGAGAGCACATAGTCTTGGAAAAAATTGTCGTCACGTTCAAGTCAGAGTGACCTCGTCTGACCAATTTCTCGACAACACATCATGCAATAACGGAAAATGACTCTGCTGGATATTCTAGCCCTCTGTCTAGATATAGTAGAACATCAGCAGATTACACTCATCCAGCGTTGTATTCACACTGTCAAATAACACAGCCTATATCCCCATTTCAAAAACTCTATGATATTTGAAACCGTACCGGAGTAAAGAGATGTGACAGCTCCGTAGTCTAAACATACACCCAAGCAATCTTAGTACTAGTTTGTTAATTAATACAGAGCACTTCTACGATTCCTTTAGACGAGCTCTGTCTCCCTGAAAAGAAACTTGTGTGAACCCCCAATTCGCTTTTGTCAGTGGTGTTTTCAGCATATGTGAAAATAACATGTTCAGATTGGTTGTATTAGAACCTTATGGATGGAAACCAAGTTTCTTCGCTTGCTGGTGCTCAGTTGTCGCACTGTGTTAGAACGGTTTTGCGGCAGGTATCTTGTAAATAAATGGCCCAATAGTAGGAAAGTTCTGAATACGCAGCCGCTAGTATAGATTCCCTTTTGCAGAGACTGGGTTGGTTGCTACAATAATCCAGAAGATGTCACAAAATATTTTATTGGTATGAACAGTAAAACATCCAAGATAACCTCATTCTTCACAAAATAAGGCTTTGTGAGTCAGTAAGCACTATACGTTTGTGTGGATAGTGTCTTTCAATCACTGCGGCTAAGTGTTTATTACCCACCTGTACATTTTATCTGTCGGTTTCAAATGCCCTTGGATATGCGAACCATCAAATGTGCCCGGGCATACATGATGAAGAAAGCCCGAAAAACAGGGAGCAAGCTGCACTTATATGATTTTTTATTGAGGCAACGATTTCATGTGTCCCTTATTGAGTAATGTTCAAAGATACTTCAGGATATGGTAAGAAGCAATGATACTAACAAACCGGAAATTTCGAGAGATTCCTAAACAGACAGCCAGGATATTCACTGTGTCATTCTTACTAGGATAGCTCATGTTCAAACGTGACAAGTTGTAGAGGATAACGTAAAGGTGCCTTGTTGACCTCAATATTTTTTGCTGATTGCTTCATTGGATAGGAACACCTACCAAATTTCATAGCCTTTGTGGATTCAGTTACAATAAACAAATTGGCCTCTTTGGATAGAGCTTTGTTAGCACAGTAGTGGTTGCTGTTGTTATGGGACTCTAGCTGAGTAACAAAGTGTGACTGTTTCACTAAATCAGTCAAGTTTTTAAAATGATTGTTATAACGTTTAAGGGAACGGATTAACGAGTGAGTTCTTCATGACTAGGGGCAGTCACGCTTCAATTGTTACGTAGTTTAGCCCATTCGTCTATTGCCGCTTCAAATAACAGTTGCAGTTAATGCTCAGATATAATCTGTTTAATTAGAGCAGTCTATTTGAGCGCGGCCTTAAGTATACTAATGCACTAATCTGTTTCAAAGACAAAGGAACCTCAATTGAGTTCTTTTAGGCGTGAAAGCGACTTACTGTGAAAAGAGGCTGGTACTAAACATCCAAGATGATATTCTTACATGATGTTTGAAGGAAGTGAGTCATGAAGAAAGATATGAACTCCTGAAGCCTCGGAACTTTTTAAATGGGAGTTACCCTTATTCATCTTTGGGAAAAATGTACGACCTGGCACAGCAATACACCACTTAATGGCTCGTTACTAAATTTGGTAAAGTTACTTATATTATTTTAGGCAAATCACTACACTTTTTATACAGTAGAAACAGGGCAGGGCTGTCTCCGTTAGTTTAACTAGGAACGAGAATTGGGACGTAAATCAGCATGATATGGTTAATAATTTTTTGGAAAAAACTTATTTTTTACGCCGAATAGAAAACTACAAATACTGTGAGAATTTGCAGTAAAATTTAACCTAATTCTCATGAACACTAAAAACATAACGGAGAATAAATGATGCTTTCAAACACATTGGGGAGTAGTTCTAAATTCAATAGGTATATTATTGGTGTATTGGTATTTCTTTTTTCGTTGTTTTGTACTCTAAAAACGATAACTAGGCCATCAAAAATTTTAATTCTAAGCTTGTGATACTTTTTTTATTCATACCCTAATAAGATTATCCTATTTGTAGGTTTATTCCTTGGAGTGGCAGCCATAGTTACGTGAGCATCATTTATATAGTTGTTTCCTTAATCACGATTAGTGATACTTTCAACAATTTTATTCTGTTAAATTCGCCTGTTCATCGGACATTATATTTCCAGCTGGGAAACCTTCCGGTGAATCTGAGTGGCGCAGTTTGTTTGAATTCTGTTCCCTCTAGATAAGAAAGTCTTGTTGTTAAGTTTTTATATCAGACATAATCATTAGATGTCCAGATGCAACAGCGTCCTTTGTTTTCGCTTTTTTTTTAACTGCACGGATGGTTTTCACAAGTAAGCCGTCGCTACGTCATTTCCACGACATTTATCTCTGTCACTCCAAACACGTGGTTCGTCGGACAGGCAAGCAATGTAAAGGGCGTCATTCTGTGAGTACTGTATCAGAACGCTTTAAACGCAAGTAGCTGGGAGCACGACGGTCATTGAGTTTCCACATAGCTTGAGGAAGGAATGCGCGTCACTTAGTCGATCAAGTTGTACAAAAAACAATTATATAAGCGCCAGCATGTGTGTGGTTCATATTGGTAAGCTGCGAGGCTTTTCTTCTACACAGCCGTTTGGGCAATTTATTGACCAACAGTCTGTACACTCACATGGCCATAACCACAACATTTGTTATTGCGCAAACATACTCACTTAAACAGTCTATATATCCGTAAAAAATCCAGAAACGAAAAAAGGAAATAGTCAGGCTTTCATCAATCTCGGTGTAAAGTGAAATACAGAGGTGGCATTTTTCTGCTTCCTCACTGGTTTTAACTGATTAAAAGAAAGCATATTTTGGTGGTGGAACATTCTAGTTTCAGTGGGTCAGCAATATCGTATCGCCATTAATAAGTTAGCCTAATATTCCCAATATGTCGGCCAGCAGTTGTCACCTTATTCTGATGTAATTAGGAAACCGAACCAGATGTTCGTAAAATCCATGGGCCTATGGAAGCCAGCCAACTAAGGGACAGATGAGCAAGGCTGCAGACGAACTATCATTGTTATTTGTTACAGTTGTAGCCTTACTTTGTTATTCCTGTGGTTTTTGAGGGTCCCCATGCCAAGGTTTTGTCCAATGTTAGGACCGACAAAATAGATGTTCCTCATGGAAACATCTTTCAGGCGAGGAGTATTTCAGAGAAAATCATGCCATTTGTTCGTGTAAATTATGTCAACAAGTTTGAGATTGGACACTGTCTTGAACTCGATGTAATGGTCACACTAAACGAATGTCTATATTGTACGAAAGAAGCTATCCATTGTTGTTAACTAATTGGCATTCATGCCCTGTATTCAAAAGTAATGTCCGACTCTTAAAATGTCCGAAAATCCCCTTCCTCTAAACCAACAAGTGTACAGCCACATACTAAAAAATCTGACTCTCTAGAAGGATACAGAAATATGTTGATTGATGCTGTTGATTTGCCTATCCTCAAAGCAAGACAAGCCACCTGCCTATTTGAGGGTATTGTGTGCACGTCAGCGTTGCCCTTAACGGTCACGAGGATCTCGGTGTCTATACTATTCACACGATTAAAAGTTCTTTTAGAATCACTCATCTTACCTGAAGGATGACAAGGGTAATGTTGTTTGAACAACACAAGAAAGATCTCGGTGTCTATACTATTCATACGATTAGAAGTTCTTTTAGAATCACTCATCTTACCCGAAGGATAACAAGGGTAATGTTGTTTGAACAACACAAGGTTGTGGCTCACGACCAGTTTGCCCTTCTATGGACTCATCAAATGGAAGTAGTTTCAGATTGTCCGTGCAACTTATTTTCTACCTGAACACCACCTTTTACACAAGTAACTTGTTGCTTACTGGAGACCGAAGTGAATCTCGTTTGAATCTCTCATCAATGGTATCCACTGTTGAGACGTAAACTAACAATAACTGGGGAAAAGTGACACTTTGGAAGTTCCATTAGTGCTACTCTCTGTTGAGACGTGCAGCTCGGATCGGAATTTCGGATCCCATAATGTGGAAAAAAAGTTCGAGCCCCAACTTTTCCGATGGGAAGGCTTTACCGAAAATTATCGCGGCCTTCAACGAGATGAAATGCATTCAGAGACAAAGAGAGATGGTTTCATCAAACCACAGCTTAAGGGGTCGTTTGGCAGGAGCCCGTAAGGTGAAATCGCGTGTTGAGTTGAACCGCACTTACCTAACCGCCCAACCACCAACGGGACATGAGTAATGGAAAGAATATCTCACAGAGTGCAGTTGGCTCAGACATGTCTCAGCTCACATGCAGTTGCTATGAGATTTAAGTGACAGGACAAATAGAACCTTAGGCGAAGACATTTTGGGACACGTCTCGTTATTAGTGTGGGTTGACCAAACCTTCGACAAGAGTTCAAATGTGGGTTCGCAAAAAGACCTTGTCGACCGCATTACAAAGTACTGACCATCGAGTTGACAAACAAATGATCTCCTACAGCCTTACATCGCAACTCTAACCCGGATTTATTGGCGCTTAAGATAAAATGGTGATCACCTGATATCGATTACCATTGTGCTCTTGCTATGCACCACTAACTTACCTTTGTGGTAATAATTCAGCCCGATTAGTACACAGAATGCCTGAAAAATTTGACCGTATTGTCGGATATTGATTGCATTTTGCACAAGGTTGAGGATATAAGAACGAAATGTTAGCATTCCATACATTACCCCTACTTTCAATAGGAAACTGCATCGAAAGACACTGCGTTTCCAGGCTTATTTTTGATAAAGTATTCCAGTGAATTTGTTGACTTCATTCTGAACCGTTGATATGAAGAATAAAACCGCAAAATATCTTCAACTTTATAAAAACCGTGGTGACACGCCGAAACAACCAAAGGTTGACATAGCCTGGGATACACCAATCTGTGGTATGGTGTTTCAAATTTGTTACCGTGAATTTCACATACTTCTTTACTAATTGCAAACTCATAAAGTCACCTGTGGTAGACCAGTCAAAAACAGTAAAAAAAATTATCACTTTAGTAAAAAAACAGAAGACTATTTTTAAATGGATCGTAACCTACTGAATATTATGTAAAAAGTTTGAAGTGGCTACAATCGGTATGCAGTAAAAGTTAAATGAACGGTTTGGTGATAAAAGCAAGGTCACCGCGGTATTCCTGTACGATGCTTTGCGCGTGGGCCCTTGGGAATTTTCCTTGTCTGTTAGTTGCATGTATCCGTTTTTTCCGAATAGACTAGGCGCTCATCCTACTCCCCAAGGATCACCAAAATAGAACTTCATCGACTGATCCCACCAAATGGCTAGGCATGGTGGACGGCTGATGAATATATATTCTACACATCTGTTATCTGCGTTAACCCAGTGAACAGGACCGGAATTCCAACTTTGCAAACTTTACAAATCATACCATAAACGAGAGATTCAGCTGGGTCTCTTGTGAAAACCAAATTGATTTGCAAATGAGTGTATTTCTCAAAAACTTTCCAAACTCTTTCATCTAAGACGTCACTTTGGATCTACTGGATAAGGAAGCATGGTAAACTGTGACCCTCCAAATTTGTTGACAAATACAGGTCGCAAGTGAAACTCACCTGTATTATCGGACGCGACTTGATGAATATCTGCTTTAGGCGAGTCGACCGAACTGTGCTTCCTTTTTGCCTGCTCATCCTTCGAATTACTTGAACTATCAGGTGACTGCATCACAAATGGCGAGGCTCAGAAATGAGCAGGTTTCCAAAAAGGTGACAGAATGTAAAACAAGTAGCCACGAATTTTAGCCTTTAATGCGGTCAGGTAGATAGAGGCTAATGCAATTTCGCTATCAATCCGATTTATGGAATTGCGTTTATGTGCGGTCGCTTGTGCGTGTATGTGTTTGTGTTTGTGAGCTTGCCTGTGAGTAGCGACAAACTTGGGAAGCAAACGATGAGGTGACGGGTGTGCGCGCCATACTGTTCTTGCTTTGCCAAGCATCAGAGTTGGTCGGGGAGAGGGGTTACGGTGACCAGACAGTAGTGAATCGAAAGGTAACAAAGTACCACGATCCTCTCGCGTCGCACATCAACGGTCAGAAGAGCGTGAAACAACTTCAAGGACCACTCAGCTCATCAGGTATGCAGGATTGGTGGAATTTGGCAGCATTCGCTCGAGTCGAAATGTCGGTATGTGAGCCAGATTGGATTGAGGTGAAATGCTATGGTTTTGAAGGAAGGGGTGCTGGTGCCCATGCAATGGACTGTTCTGAGGACGAAAAGGAGGGTGGCAGTGAACAGTTATTCTCACAATTGGTCACTTGGTCATCAGATTGATTGCCTATCGTTTGTCCCACTTTGCATACTCATCCTTCGATACACCCACACTGTCAGTGTGGCAAAATTGAGACGCAGCGTGATCAGTGAAAAATTAATATACGCCAGTTTTTTTTATGTGGAGTGGAAATGAGTTGCAAACGAGACGTTCTTCGTATTATTATCATCAGTATGAGATGAACAGAAAGTGTGAGGGTCATATGGTTGTCGGTAAATTGCAACCTCTCCAAAAGGACGGTATAAAAACATTTTTTCTCGACTTGTCAAAAAAGCATTTAAGAACGGCAGTGGTTTTCTTCCCTGATTTCATTGAATTTATACTGCCTAGGTGCACGGTCACCGCCTATGATATACAGCAGGCTAGTAAGGCCGCTTTTTAAGTTGCTGCAGACGGTGTTTAGAGCGTTGTACGGATGCAGCGTTTGAGCTTAGCAAGGTGGCAGATACATCAATGCAATTAAAATCAAAAGTTTCCGTAGTAAAACTTGTTAAATGCAGTCCCTTACTGCTCCCGATATTCTACGATGGGGATCTTAGGATATAAGTGCGGACAGTTCATATGGCGAGATCCGCGGATTACCTCTAGTGTACCAAATTTAACAGTAAAATTCGAGTACAATACGCATGGGAGTACCCTAACATTACAGTGAATAAGATGACGCGAAAAAGTCCAATAACGCATAAGTTTAGAAACCAGTTTTATGTACAAATATGTATATATATAACATTTGTGAACAAGGTATTGTTTTTTCCTTCCCATTTGTAATTTGTCGTCAGTGACTAAAATGTTTTTAAACCGATCAACTAGAACATCAGTGAGCCCCAAGAACACAACTGTGTAAAATCAGCAACAAACTGATGGCGTTATGCATACTTCCCTTTGCTTTTGGAATGAATCTGTATCCCAGTGAGGAAGCCGGCGAGCAAACGGAAAAAATATTCGACCCTTTGTAAGAGCGAATAACTCAGATCAGGTTGAAGGGACATGTAATACTTATGTCCACCCACCAACGTCCCGAAAAGTCCTCTGCTCCAGAAGACGGCTTGAGAAATGTCTGTGAGGGGAGGTTCATGACGTGGCAACATGTAATCAGAGCAGTGTGATGCTGCGTGGTCTCCACGCTTTCATGGAGGGAGCCAAAGTGATCCTATTTACAAGTGGTTAAAAATTCAACAAGAAATCACACAACCACTCTGGTTGACGAGGACGCTGTCGATTCCCAATCAAAGTCCCTAACTAAAGCTCTCTAGCGCGAGGTATACAAGGTTCGCAAACGATGCCAATTCAGCCCCTCTGAAGCACAAGTTGCTCAAATACATTTCTATTTTCGTCCAAATATTTATGCACCTTACTCTTGCTCCCCTCCATTAAGCGCATGGGATTTCTTATTTTCCATCGTTTTCAACACTTTACGGAAGCTTTCATCCCCGAAGTTGTATGGAGATCAGCCTCAATGATACTACTGGTATATTTCTGTTACTGATGACAGCGCCTGTCTTGAACGAATCACCTTCAAATTGAAACTTATCAAGTTTCACTCCAAATAGTTTTCAGGGCAATATTAGGGAGATGCTGCTGGAAATTACATACTTCTTGATTCAAAGTTTAGAGCTTTGGATAGTGCAGGTAGTCGGTGAGCTTCTGGAGGAATAAATTGTAAATATAAACGAGGATGATGTGACTGACACATGTTCGAGGGGGTAACCAGTATGGTGTCATGGGGGCCAGAGGTTAACTGAATGCTGAATGCTGCTCTACCTGGCTATACTACCCCTACAAAAAGTTTAATTATAGCAGGGGCATTTAACCCCTGGGCAGATGTTGCGAAGTTTTTAAAAGGATGTCCTGTGCTGGAAGAATTTTTTCCGCCTCACCGACTTGGTAACTACCTTCCTCAGTAACCGGGTAGAAAGTCAACACCGTTTTAGAATCTTAGCAAGGTCATACAGAATCAATAGACAGAATTTTGGTCAACAGAAATTATAGGGAACGCCGTTAAATTTGTCGAGATCCACAAATGTGTGCTGCATTAATAAAGTTTTCCAACGTTTTCGAAAAGGGATAGTTTAATGGAACAATATTTGGTTCACAGTCTTGACAGACGCGCGAAAATAGATTGTGAATAGGACGAGAATGTGACAGTGGCATTCAACGCATCCAGTGAAGCGGAAAATTATCTCTATTTCTCTCATCAATGGTTCGGAACAAAAGACGGCATTTGGATTGATCAGATGGCCATATGACGGTGGAATCTCGATGTGATCGAAATGACAGCAATGTACTTTGCCTTCCTTGATTCCTATTTCTGGCTCTGACTAAATTTCAGTATGTCCACCCAATCTTGACGGTAACCCAGCTGTAAATTTCCCCAAAAAGCTGACTTCGATTGTTTAATTTAGCTTTGTATCAGCATTTAAGGTTTCATAGACGATTTTTAGTTAGGAATTTACCGTTCATAACGTTAGCACCCGTAACCGTTTCCGAAAGTGACTGTGTTGCTGGAGTCAATAAGCCTTATTTATCGTCTCATTTGTCAGATTGATCCGTGTCCCTAGAGTTTCTGCAGTCTAATAATTTCAATACAGAAGGCAGATATATATGCTATCTCATACGACCGATGTGTTAGCACTACTACAATTCAAGTTTGTCGACACAAACTTCGGCACATACCTGGGTGTGCAATGCAGCAGTCAGGTGGTCATTTTATACTCATGGTTAAAAACTTAGGATCTATCGTTCCAGCATCGTGTGCACACAATTGAGACGTATACGTACACATTCAGCAAAACTGAGATATCAGTTAAGAATTTATTACACGGACTACGAAGCTGATTTTATGGTGTTGGGAATCGCCCACATTTCGCATAAAGGTTTGCCAAACCGTAATAACGGGAACAATGAATAGCCCTTACAACGCAAAGTGCAGTATCGTTGGAAGGTTTTCGCAGATACGCTTTCAAATTTCTAACATGCTTACTGGCCAGCACACTAGACGAATACTAAGGAAACTCCACTGAAGCGATACATTGTTTGTCTTCTCCCTACCCGAATATATCCACCGCATACGAAAGATCTGCTTTCGAAATGAAGAAAAAATCGCAAGATCAACGGTTCAAGAATATCAGGGCTGTTTGCATCTGGCTAGACTATCTTTATTAAAGACAACACCTGAAAGGTAATTTCAAATTTTACCATCATATTGAGGGAATTACACACGAGTATGTGAGCAAAAATTCAGTGTCCAAATAGATGCCTTGAAAAGTGAAGAATTTATCAACAAAGACAATCTTCATGATCGTACTACCGTTCGAGATAAAACAAGGTAATTCCAACGGAAAACTTGGTGATTCTGGTATCTTCCATCTAAAATTCAGCAATCTTGATGTTTTGGGAGAACAATCTTGAAGATTCTCGTAATATCCAAAGACTGCAAAGTGAACGGTATCCAACTGTGTATCTACTGCTTTGTGTCTAGAATAAACACAATATGCCAAATGATGTGTTGCTCTCGCCTTCAATGCTCAGCTGTCTACTTCACCTCCCCAAATCATCAGTGAACGAAACTGTGGCAGCTACGACCACTGTGCGAAAAGTGCGCGTCTCTTACAGCTGACAATGATGATTACGATGACGTTCCTCTAGGAACGGATTCCACGAAAACTTCCAGAAACAGAATCAAAATGCCAAACACGACTAATATTTTCTTAGCAGTGATTTTCCTAAACGGTTATCTCTTCAGGTCGACAAAGTAAACTTGCCGGTGAATGTTCAGAAGGTCTCACCTGGTTAGCTAATAGTCCCCTCGGAATGCTAACAAATGCCAAACCATGGGCTTGAATTTTCGGTCTTTGTTTACGCTGCTTGTATGTTTGCATCCTAAAAATGTCCTGCAGACCCTTTCGGCTTTATTGAAGCTAATCGGATAAGCATGAAGGAGGGTGTGACTATGATAGGGAGTTCGTGGAGGCCACTTCAGTTTCGCACGTCTGCTGACCAGTTGGTGCGACCCGTGAATCACCTCCAAATTCAAATTCATCAGGATCGTAGTTTGGCACTTTGATACAGCTCGAATGGCTTGTTTTTCAAACTAGTTCATTCTTCATGTTCCACATTCATGGATAGTTTATATTTGGCTGTCAGGCCACAAAAAACTTTAACCAAAATAATTTTACGAGCGCCGTAGGAGAGAGGAAATATGCGTATCGAATATCTGCGTATTCCATGCAAGAATTTATTACGCTATTATCAGACGATGCACTTTTCGAAAAACTCGGGGTATCGACCAATTGGTGACGGTTTCCCAACAACCACGAATTAGCAAAATTGGTTTGGTTCATGTCAGACCAAAATAACAATGCTTTCTCACTTTGGGATCATATTAGACGAGAGCGGTGTCTAATCAAATTATGGGTCTTCCGATTTTTGTTACATCAAAGTTTAGACGCAGTCTGGACTGTCATTCTGCTTCCTTGTATCTGAAACATAGACGCCGTTTGCCAAAACTGTCACGGTATTCGTGTGGAGTTTCCAGATTCCTTCCATTCACACAAATTGATAAGTTTGTCTGAGCGAATATGACAGTTTTTCTTCGTAGGAGAAGTGATTCCCGTTATCCCGCAAAAGCAGTCTGAGTTAATGGACGAAATGAGAAGTGGATTCGAGCTTGATGAAGATTTGCGGAACTAGCTGGATCAACCGTATGATTGTTGATCATATCGTGCTCATTTTACTCTCACAATCATGTCGTTCGTCGTCGAGTGACATTCTCGGAGGCCTGAAATATATCAAACTACTGGACGATTTTAATTTTGATGTGTCCGAATATCTGCGTGACAGATTAACTCCTATAAAAGCTGAAACTAGGTTCATTGTCCCGCTTTGGACTAGACTAGCCGGAAAAAATTTGAAGAAATACAGGATGCACGGTTTGAACAAGAATGGTATGCGCACAGCCTATCTAGGTGAAGCATGTATTGTTTAGACACAGGTAACTATGTCCTTTGTCTGAGTTTTGGTAGTCCACGGGGATTAAAAACTTTTAAGGTATGATAAAGTCTCGGAAATATCATCATCATTGTGATGAAAACTTCGAAAAAGACCAAGACATGCTTTGCTAAATAAATTGAGGCCGATAAACGACACAAAAACAGGTTATGGCAATCACATATATGGAATTGTGGGCTAAGAGGATAAGAGCTGACTGCAGGCCATTAGATCAGCTGACTCCAACCTATCTACGACCCTCCCCGTAACGTCCGCAGTTCAAAAAGAACGACATCTTTGTGCACCTCTATCACACGTATAGGTAATTTCCCCCCCCCCCCCCCCCCCCCCCCTCCCTCTCCCCTTCTCTCAAACAACACCAGCTTGTGATGAGAGGTCAAATTGAATAAACCGGAAATAGATATCAATCGTAGCTTGAGAAGAACCACTGGAATTTCTCGTTGCCCGCTAATGTATGAGTTTTGCATCAGGAATGATAAAATGGATTGTCCCTCACATGATCCTTAAGGTAAAAGTGACTGTCACATTATACTACAGATGTAACGGACGGGGGCCATAAGGTCGAAAGCGTTCTGATGACAGGAATTTCGTGTTCAGTCCACGGGCAAAAGCCAAAAGGATCCTCATCGCCCGTGAACAGTTCGGAATATTCCTCGACCACGGCCCGTGTTGACGGTATATTATAAGACGGAAGTTTTCGGACACAGCCCACTCACGACAGTGCCTGGATAACCTTCAAGCTTGATTGCGCCATACTTTGCCACCAGCCTTCCCTGCTTTAGGTCAATCACGGAATCTGTGCCCTTGAGAAAATCAGCTCCCAATATTGTCTGTGCTACATCTGGGCTGATTAGGAACGCGCCTAGGCGTTGACAATCCGTCAATCTTCAGTCGATATCCACCAACAGCTCTCATGGCTAGCACGCACGGTCTGCGCTCAGCCTGGTTCCCCCTTTGCCTCAGCGATACGCCTGCTCCTGTATCAATCAGACATAACTCCTTTTTCCCGTCTATCTACCTATGGTAGCCTGTGTCAGTGCGCTAATCGCGACCCACCCAGGAAAAGAGGAGTACTCTAAAGTTTTATCGTGCACAAGTGATCGGGTACGGGGACACTGATTCTTCCAGTGGCCAGGCTTGCCACACATGTAGCACCGGCTGGTTGGAGCGTGCCTCCGCGATTCCGTCTTCAAGGCTGTCAGCTGTTCGGCAAGTTGGTCCACTCTGGTCTGCAGTTCCTCCACTGATGAACCATCCCTCTTCTCCTGCGGCTGCAACGTGGTCAGTGGTGCCTCTTGCAGTTCCCGGGCAGCGACAGTCCTGAGGATCCCACGACGTGACATAACATTCAGAAGTAACAGTTTAGTTTCAAAGGACAGGATTATTTGGGATGCAACCAGAGGCCCCAGGATCTATGCAGATTAGGCGTGTGAACTGCGGTGGAGTCAGCCTCGCTGAACAATGGAGTGCTCACTGTCAATCACATTAGTGGCTTGTATAGGGTAGTTTTGTTTACATTCTTTATTGAAGCCCGCTGGACCTTTCTGTCCTAATTTGCGTATTGTTGTCACCCCTAATGAAGCATGCGAGTATCCTGTGGCCTGGTAAAAAGCTCCGCTATCGTCTCTGATGGAAGGGTAAGATTATTAATGAAATTGTGGAACCGCTTTGTAATTTTTGCTTACCATCATTCAGTCGCCAATGGAAGTCCAGGAAGACCCAAGAGAACGCGTGAAAATGTCCGCTTTTCAATATTTCAGCGCATGTGAGATATTTTCTTTCACGTCTGATGGTTTTTAGTTGCTTACTTCGTGTTTTCTAATAAAAGACTTTGCAGAGGATGGTTTTTCTCCTTTCATTAGTGGCTTAATGACTGCTTAACTGCGTTGGCGTGTTGCAAGCTTACCCAGAAAAAAATTGTTTGTATAAGTTACAATGAAAAGAGCTTTAGTTCCCCGTGTCTGAGAGGAAATACTAGCCAACGCGAGCTGCTTGATGTAAAATTACTTGTCATTGAGCTCGTCGTCATATTATCGCGCCCGGGCTAATAAATAGCTCTCCACTGGCCGATAAGGATATAGACAATGATCTTATCCCCTCAGTCCGCACTTGACTCCGTGAAAACCTGTAATGGTTGCTTCATTGTGTGCAGGCCTGTGGAAGCCTAATCATGCGTTTTGGGTGTCATCCACTATGAAATGAATACTGAGAGAAATGTCTTAGGCTTATCAACAAGTTGGAAACCTTGGTAATAGTTCATGCTTTCGTTCAGGACAAATATGATGTAAAGACGAAGGCTTTTGTTAAGGCGAGGGACAGCGACAAAATTAATGGGACAAACATTAACAGGCCATCCAACATATTGGCTCTTTAAAATACATTCAGATACACACATAATTTAGACGATTTCCTATTCAGCGTTAATGTCTCCAGCTTCATAGAATATTCCGCCTAGCACATGGCGTGCTTTCACAGTTCCTTGTCGGTAAATGAACGAAAAAGTATCCTGTAATTACAACCGCCATCCCGCAGTAAACTGATTCATCTGTCAGAGATAACGCGATGTTCGGTGCTAGCTTACACGAAAGCAGATTTTGACGAAAATGGAAACAGCTCCACTGCTAACTCTCGGGTTTTCTGAAGTGGCTATATCTAAAATTTGGAAGTCATGCATCAAAGACAGTATTTGTTTTCATAAAGTGGACTACTCACAAGGTTGCTGAAAACTCTTCGACAGTCCACGACCGGTTTTGCCCTTCTTGGGGCTCATTAGTTAGGCGCAATACCCGAGTTTCCATCAACCTTATGTTCCGATTGAACCCAAATTGGACTGTTTTCTAGAAGTACACGCATTTGCAAATCAATTTGGTTTGGCGGCCTGTGTGTCCAGCACATTCAGTTGCAGAATATCATAAACGAGAGATTCAGTTGAGTCTCCCGTGAAAACCAAGTTGATTTGCAAATGAGTGTATTTCTCGAAAACAGTGCTCGCTCAGTTCGTACTGAAACTGGCTGGTTTCCTATGACTACTACCACATCCCGTTTACTATTGTTATTTCACACCTTCATCTCTAATAACTTCTAGAAGGAGCCCTACACGTCCTTGAGAGTTTTGAAGTAGGTTACGGCTGATATTTGTCACATAGCATTCTTTTCCCACCAAAGCCTAGGACATGCGACGTCTTCCGCCGTATTTCTGTAGAAAGTGGATTACCTAATTGTGTCGCTTTATATTTAGGCTACCCACTACTTGAGTAGATGTAATTTTGATGGCAGCTGCATACTTCAACTCGAAGATTAGATGAATCTCAGAACATCGCTCAAGTGAGGGCAATGTTTCCAGCTCCGATTATTTCCACGTCCAGTTACCCACCAGGGGGTCACCCTCAGGGAAGGTGGAAATCTTTCGAGCGTACTCAGAAGAAGTGTCTGTGGGAAGTAAATGTTGTTGTAGAATTAATAGGCTGAGATACATTGAACCTGTGAAACACAGTAATTTAGAGGAATAATTCACAACTCCCTATCATAGTGCTTCATTTGACTTGGGCGTTGTTCGATGGTAAAACAAAATGAAGTTATTAGAAACGAAGGCCTTCTTGGTCTTTACTCAAGATAAGTGAAGTACGATTGCTTTGGTTTTTCTTTCAGTCTGAATTTTTTGCACCCCGGATTTTTAGTGTAAACCCTCTAGCTATTGAGGAAAATATTTTGGTATCTTAGGTTGCAATGACGACCATTGGTTTGTTTGCTGACTTGTTCGCTGAAGTGTTCGATGCAAAAGATTTGTCCAGATGAGTGAACCAACCAGCCGATCATTGCGCTCAGTTCGTACTGAAACTGGCTGGTTTCCTATGACTACTACCACATCCCGTTTACTATTGTTATTTCACACCTTCATCTCTAATAACTTCTAGAAGGAGCCCTACACGTCCTTGAGAGTTTTGAAGTAGGTTACGGCTGATATTTGTCACATAGCATTCTTTTCCCACCAAAGCCTAGGACATGCGACGTCTTCCGCCGTATTTCTGTAGAAAGTGGATTACCTAATTGTGTCGCTTTATATTTAGGCTACCCACTCCTTGAGTAGATGTAATTTTGATGGCAGCTGCATACTTCAACTCGAAGATTAGATGAATCTCAGAACATCGCTCAAGTGAGGGCAATGTTTCCAGCTCCGATTATTTCCACGTCCAGTTACCCACCAGGGGGTCACCCTCAGGGAAGGTGGAAATCTTTCGAGCGTACTCAGAAGAAGTGTCTGTGGGAAGTAAATGTTGTTGTAGAATTAATAGGCTGAGATACATTGAACCTGTGAAACACAGTAATTTAGAGGAATAATTCACAACTCCCTATCATAGTGCTTCATTTGACTTGGGCGTTGTTCGATGGTAAAACAAAATGAAGTTATTAGAAACGAAGGCCTTCTTGGTCTTTACTCAAGATAAGTGAAGTACGATTGCTTTGGTTTTTCTTTCAGTCTGAATTTTTTGCACCCCGGATTTTTAGTGTAAACCCTCTAGCTATTGAGGAAAATATTTTGGTATCTTAGGTTGCAATGACGACCATTGGTTTGTTTGCTGACTTGTTCGCTGAAGTGTTCGATGCAAAAGATTTGTCCAGATGAGTGAACCAACCAGCCGATCATTGCATGTACAGTAGGAACAATAGTCGTCAGCTAAGTAATTTATGTACATTTTCCGTGCCTTGCAAGTGACAAGCATCTTACTATTTCTAGAAGACGGAAAAGATATTCGTAGATCTTAAACCAATACACGAAGCCCCCTCAATTGTTTATTGTACCGCAGCCATATTATCCACACGATATCCAACGGGATAATTACATCCTATGGACAAACTAGCGTCCATATTCCAACTGTTGCTTGGATTGCAGGTTGATTTAGCAAGCACACAGGTCAATAGATTAAGCGCTTTGTGTGCTTGCTCACTGAACTTTAGTATTAAAGTTTCTTCAATTTCCAAGCTTGTGAATCAGTCTACCAAAAAGCATAAGTTCTGTGTTGAGTTAAGTGCACCGCATTTATTGATTCAATATGGTAAAATCGAAAAATCTGAAACGTTTCAAGGTAGTTCATTGTGTGTACATCACTCAAATCACTCATTACTGAATAGTCTCATGCACAGTGGGACACTGATAATGGTGAGCAGATAAGGAGGTCATATTTTCTCGCAACAAGTAAAATACACCAGATGGAATAAGGCCTGCAAAATTGTTGTGCCCCTGCTGCTAATACTGTTCTACAGAAAACGAAATTTCCGGCTTGTATCATCGACAAAATGAGTTAGTTACGGCGTTTGCTAGCCCCTATTTTCAATTAGGTGGCGAATTAATCCCGCACATGCCCCTCAGTTCACTATGTCTCAAAGAGTAAACCTTTCACTACTTATTTTAGCAGAAGTAGCCTAAAATTTCCGTCATTGTGATCCCTGCTCAAGTGAGATCATGTGCACGTCGAAAGTGCGGGAGGTGAAAGCCTGAAGTAATTTCTTTGGAAAGTAGCATGCTGATATTGTCCTGTATAATATGCAACACGGAGGCGGTCTCGAGATTGTTGTACGGAAAAATACCAGCAACTCTTCTCATGTTATCCAAGCGGGTCTCCATCGCCAGCATTTTCCGCAGGCATACTACCAGATTGCTGCTCAAGTCAGGGACGACTATTCACGTGATGAGCCCCACGCTCAAAAACACCGGTAAAGGTAAGGGCGCCTTCGCGTGTGAAGTTGTTTGCTTGCCAACACGAGCTCGAGATGAACGAGTGTTTAGGCGGCGAGTCTACTGACTGGATGGCCCGTGATTCGAAGCAATCCTCTGCATGTCGACTGCTCGTGTTTAAGATTAGGCAACCTAGCGGTACCTGAGCCCCGTGTTTCCTTCTGGTTGCAGGGCAACTAGACACCAAAAGGATGTTATAGCTGAATGATTGCTATTTAATAATATTAGACACTGAGCCCCGTTTCTTCAGTGGTAAACACCGTTGCACCACTAGTTGGTGATATACGCATTTCGAAAAGTTAAACTCATCAACGCATCCATCAGTTTATTTTAGCTCGTTCAAAATATTTACTGAGCTCAAATCCATGCGCTGAGATGCAGGGGCTTCAGCTGCTTCAGTTTCGTTCACTGAAGATGAGGAAAACAAGGAAATGATAGCCACACTTTGAGGGCGAGAGCCCAATCAGCCTAATAACGTCAAATGGTCCACATAAAGGAAACTACTCACAAGGTTCCTGAGAACTCTTCGACAGCCCACGACCGGTTTCACCCTTCTTGGATCTCATCAGGTAGGCAAAGTCCCCGAGTTTCTGTCAACTTTATGTTCTACTTGAACCCAAATTGGTCTGTTTTCGAGAAATACACTCATTCGCAAATCAATTTGGTTTTGACGACAGACTCGACTGAATCTCTCGTTCGATCAACCGGTGCATGAAAATGGATCCAATTTACGCATCACTACGTGCAAAGGACTAACATCTAAATCGGAATACTCAAGGATAACCGAATATTTGATTCACGAAGAAGGAAACAGGGAACAACTTGTTGCCAGATCAATAAAGGTCACAAGCAGGAACTCGGAAAGGCCAAGGACAGAGGTCACTCCAGCAGTGACCAGAGTACGATGGCAGTGGATGCCAATCTCAAAGCTCACGTGGACATCGGTGAATGAGGACACAGGATTACAGAGCAACCAACGGAACCGTCCGACCGAACAACTAACCGCGAACAAAGTTCAGCCCCGGCTAGCAGCACGTATATTAACACACACATAACACTACTAAACGCACAACCATCAACCCATCACCACGCACCACTACGCCTCGCAATAACGCACTGATGATGTCACCTCGATTGGCGATAAAACGTTTGCAATCAATTTGTCCAGCTCAGCGAAGAAACCAACGACTGTATACGCTACTTCAGCTACAAACATTTACCTCTATAGAAAAGGATATTTTTATGAAAATATGAACGGATGCGCCATCTGCTCACGTAATTATCACCAGATTCAAATAATGCTGGTGACTGAAAGTTCACCGTAGATGTTTCATGCTCACGGGTGACACAAGCCGTTTTTATCCTCACAGATATTAGAAAAGTGGTTAACATGTATGTTCTAAATACATGCGAACAATCCAGGCCTTCAGGATCTCAAAAAATATTGATTTCTGAAAACTTCAATTGTAGGCATGTAGATTGTAATCAGTGTAAAAGCCCTCTGGTTGAATCTTTTTTTTTAGTCGCTATCAAGTTCCAAGTTTCAAGTCATACTTGGGATTTTGCCGGCATTTTATTGTTATGCTAGCTGTGGTGAAAAGAGACATTTGCGTGGCCTGAAAATGGACCTATTGGCACTAATCCTATTAAAGTTCTTTTTTTATCTAACTGGAACACCATGTGGCTTCCTGTCATGCGTAATGTGACTTCTCCGTAGTCTTTTACCGAAATGTCTTATTCATTTTAAACTACTTGTTAGTAGGCAAAATTCAGCACCCCCTAGTATGTTCAGTATTTCTTCCCATAGATCCACTGCTTCGGAACTTCGACTTCTTCTGGATAGTGTTGATTGGTACTTTTGCACAAATTCAGACATGTATCAGGCGACAGGTCTTAGTGTGGCCTATGTGGCTTCTATTAGACATCACTATCCCTGGGGCCGTGCTTTCATGACTCAACACTCAATCAACCGAAGCCATTCTTAAGGGCGTGAGGCAACAGAAGAACTGGCCATTGAGTGTCGCTATATATATATATA
>NW_008752038.1:243012-244661 GCF_000715545.1 Opisthorchis viverrini | reverse complement strand
GCGTGCTATCGGACAAATTAAGCGGGAAAATTGTTCAGTTCAAAGTGGAACAAAATTTCAACAAGTCCATGGATAAATGTAAACAAATCGTCTATAGAAATGGTTGTGGTAGAGTCGGCTTTGTATAAAATAGAACGGTTCAGTCTTGAAACTTAAGCAGTCACGGAAGGGTGATGAACTAGTCTGAGGAATAGGGAAACAAATAATTACGTCACGTAATTAACAATATATATATATATATATTATATATATATAAGGCAAACTCAAAGACATTGTTTCTACTGCTTGCTAGAAAGCCAAACGTGACGGCGTACTTGCAAGAGATGCTTTAGATGATCCCGTTGACCAATATTATATTGCGTAAGTATGCCATCGCAAAAGACATACTCAAAAAAATTGTCCTCACTGGATCCAATTTAACACTGAAAGGTGCACGGCTGTATAGACAGAAATTGCGGTGGATGTTTACAGTCAACACGTTGCGTGTTATGCACACCTAGCTGACAAATTGTTTTTTTGTTGGAAAAGACCGCCCTAGCAGGGTTCAGAAAAACTTCCTCACGTTGTAAAAACAGGTACCGGGGATTTGTTGGGTCATCATTTAAGCCTGTTCAAAAATAGAACCATATCCTTATGGAAATGCCAGTCGCTTTACGGCCACTATCGGACGGCCAAAGTAAGCAAGTCACGAGTTGGATAGTGCTTGCATAACAGAAGCAAACAGAAGCTCATCTTCTGTTTTTCTGTTTTGGTTTTAGGATATAAATTGGCCCAGACCTTCCAGAAATATCTCCAGATGGTAGGTTCTTAGTGCTTGAAGTGTTAAAAGGTATGGCTAACATCCTGAATTGACATATGACTGCCCTAAACGAAAAGACTGGAAATTATCACGACATATAACAATGCACACGGAGTTAAAAGGAACACCACACCAACTCCATCTTTTCAATCTGATTAATTAATTTTTGAATGTACGCTACCCCAGATACCTTTTACAAGCATGGAAAACAAGATCAGTTCATCGTTTTCGAAAAAGTTTGGTGGCAATCGGCAGATTTATTGCTGGGGCAACGTTTCGCTTTTGACACAAAAGCTTCGTCAGGCCATGTGACTAGGTTCCGAGGTTGATCGAGATTTAAGGCGGAAGGAGAACCAATCAGCTAAGTCAAGCTAAATCTCTGTTGGGTGTCGGCTCGGCCGTTTTAGTGTGTTAGAGTGGTTGGGTCGATGGGGAAACCTACATGTGTTTGGGTCCTGCCTAGGGTCTAGTTCTTCTGGTTCGGTTCATTTGATGGTCCCTCTTGAACTTCCTCTTGAACTTCTTGAACTTCTGTTAGTCTGTGTGGAGAACTTCTGTCTGTGTGGATGAGCTAGTGCTAAGAAAGTTGTGTAGGAGGGATGCTGTGACCTTTGGTCGGTTGGGGTTTCCACCCCTACCTACCGGTTTTTTCTAATGATCCTAAGTGGATTGACGACCACACTGTCACGTGTCAACTCGGCTTATCTAAGACCGCTTTCCAATAAATCTACCGATTATCACCAAACTTTTTCGAAAACGATGACTACCCAATCGGTTTCAAGTATTTTCCACGTGATTGAAGATTAGTTCACTTCTGTTTGCCCCAGTACTGGTACCTGTCTACTGACAC
>NW_008752038.1:211368-240916 GCF_000715545.1 Opisthorchis viverrini | reverse complement strand
GGTGGGGAAACCTACATGTGTTTGGGTCCTGCCTAGGGTCTAGTTCTTCTGGTTCGGTTCATTTGATGGTTCCTCTTGAACTTCATTTGAACCTTCTGTTAGTCTGTGTAGGTGAGCTAGTGCTAAGAAAGTTGTGTAGGAGGGATGCTGTGACCTTTGGTCGGTTGGGGTTTCCACCCCTACCCCCCGGTTTTTTCTAATGATCCTAAGTGGATTGACGACCACACTGTCACGTGTCAACTCGGCTTATCTAAGACCGCTTTCCAATAAATCTACCGATTATCACCAAACTTTTTCGAAAACGATGACTACCCAATCGGTTTCAAGTATTTTCCACGTGATTGAAGATTAGTTCACTTCTGTTTGCCCCAGTAATGGTACCTGTCTACTGACACAAATCACTGAATGATAAGGAGTTCATCGGATTGTTATCCGATACCAGTTGCAAAATCGACGTCTTAGTAATTGATTTTAACCTCTATGCATTTCTGTGAACTGCGTGATTTGGCTGACATAGCTGAATCTGCAGCGATGAGACGACCGTTTGATTTTGACCGGCCACGCTCAAACACAGTGTGACTCCATATGACCGATCATACTGCACATCCGACAGACATGACTCTTGAAAAGATATTCTTTCACAAAGGCGACTGTATTGGTACCGTACGTAGTGAGCTCTTGTCACCGTAAAGGGAAAACGACAGACACCCATCCTCAGTAATTTCGTTCAA
Source organism: Opisthorchis viverrini (assembly GCF_000715545.1). Lineage (NCBI taxonomy): Eukaryota > Metazoa > Platyhelminthes > Trematoda > Opisthorchiida > Opisthorchiidae > Opisthorchis > Opisthorchis viverrini. Next base: position 240,185 of record NW_008752038.1, on the reverse strand, counting down.
GCTGTTTGGTGCTGAATTAACGTGGTTTATTAACTTGCCATGCATAAACTTATGTATTCCCTGACGTTTCACTATCAGAACTTCAGGTGTGATAGCGTGATGCGATTTGGGCTTAGAGACGTCTTCAGAAGATGACAGACCGCAGACAAAATCGCAAACATCTTAGCTGAATCAGCTTACTCGCATCCACGGTTTGTGCCTACAGCTTGTGTCAGAAGACTGTTTTCATGACTTTTCTACGACAGCAAACTCTGGTAGTGTGTATTGAACAGGGAGAGCAATATCCACATATCAGCTGTTCAGTGGTTTTCTGAAGTTACGGGAATTTTTCATGAGGACACAGTTGCAGTACCCCTTGCCTTCATTCGGACGAGCTTGTGCAACTGTAGCTGGATTAGGGAAACACTGATCTACATCAACCCTTATTTAATATTAAAACAGTCCCAAGCTTCAAGGATCACAACCTCCCCGGATGCGTTGTTGAAGTCGTTGATGGGGCGTGCATTTTTTTCTGACAACGATACTGGTGAGCGTTCGCTTGGAACTGCTGTTTTGACAATTATTCTGTTTGCACGCCGACAAGCTGGGACTTTGAGGAAATTGTTGTTGCTGTTCCGTAGATGTGTGCGTGTGACGGTACTATCAACAAACCTGTTGTCACTTGAGATGGGCTGTTATCTAGTCAGTTAAAGGAAGTAGGTTAACTCTTGGTGATGCTAGCTCATTGTCGGATACACTTCTGAACACATGCGAAACAGCATTACAATCGATATCGCAGAGGGACCAGTTACGTGTGCGGAACGTATGCGTAGCAGAAACGACCGACAAAATGTCAAACAGGACGCACGACGATTAAATTCACGAACACATGCCCAACATGCCCATTAGGTGCGTGAGGTGGTTGGTAAGTATGATACTACCGTCAGACCAACTACCTCTTTCTAAAAACGATACATGACGTCTTTGCTTGGGAACATTTTCGATACAGAGACATATTGTGCTGCTTACATCTGAGGTTTTCTCTTAGCACTGTTTAATAGGACTTAAATCATATCAACGTAATTGATGTTTTTGACTGAACCCAAAAAAAGATTTTGCTATCATGTGATGGCATCGCTAAGGCGCACTGAGAACCACCACCAGTTTATCACGAATACGAATTTTTCCGAAGCATTTTTTTGAAACACTGATGTGTAGAATTAATAGTACTCCTGGTGTTAACTGTGACAGATGTTGTCATAACAGGTATGAGAACTTGTGGGGAGATCTCTACGGGTTCATATTTCATCGAGTATTTAGACGTATTGGATGGGTAGTTTTGACAGCACGTGGTTATCGATCATCCCATGGTATAGAAGTTTGAGAAATAAGCTAACAGCTGAGTGAAAACGAATTCAGCAGAAACTATGGAAAACGTTTCAAATTTACTGGAGAATAAACGGCAAATCACCACAACTGTTCTCTAGTAGAGGGAGACTAGATATCAAGCGTGTTCAAACACTGAAAAATAATCAGTGACGACAATGACCACATAGTCCTCTAAACAAAGACCAAACGACCCATCCAAATATCAAGTATGTCGATTGTCAGTGGTGACCTTGTAGCGACCCCGTCACCCACATACTTGACTGTACAGCTCACAGTCGCTCGCTTGATCACGTCTCTTTTCCATACTCACCAACACGTCACATTGAGCCGACTCACCGGACATCGATTGTCTGCACGGTCTAGTGAGCGTAGCAACTACTCATGTGCTGACGCGCCCACGTACACACTAATGGACCTAGATATAGGAAAACCGAACACAGTCAGCACACACGGACTCGCGCGCGCGCAGGGAGCAGGAAATCAAGCTCTCCACAAGTCCACGGACAATTATGGAACACGGGTCGCAGTCGCACTGCGGACTTTCACCAAGGGACTCCCACATACGGTAAGTTCCTTTTTTGACATGCTCCCATTTTCGCATACGTGTTGCAACCCTCCACTGTCAACCATTCTAAAAACCTCTATTAGTGTATACGCCTTCTGATTTGTATTATGGACATCATCAACAGTGCACTAATAACCTACACCACGAAGGATGTACCAAACTGGGCATCACGCAACGCAGGAGATATAAACCCCATAAAGTCCAGGCACATCAAACCTAACTTCGATTTGTTTCGATAGCTTACTCAAAAATGTTTGGCTAATTTATTGGATCCTGATAACTGAACCTTAGTTTATTGTATGACGCTTAACCAAATTGATATTTCCTTAGCTACTCATTCTATATTTGAAGCAACGCTGGATTAATAAATTCGTTAATCCAAAGCACGTAGTGGTTGTTATGGCCAACGGGGCTAAATCCAACATATATGCACCATGTCCTAGTTGTAATTAGATAGGCTGTTTCAATGAGATCGTGTTTCCCCTGAACGGCATTCTACTTCCACGGTTGTTGCTGATTCTCCTTTTTTGCTGGGCATGTACACGTGAGATGCGATTGCACAGCAATACTGTTGTTTGTAGCATTTTAATTATTGATGATTTATTCAGCTGGCTTTCGTCCATTGCCTTTCTTTGTGTTCACTGATGCATTCGCCAGAAGAAGCCGATGGTATTTTGAAAAGTTGCATGCAGTTGAACAAGGTAGCAACGGCTACAGGGCTTCCGGCGATAACTGTAGGGTAGGAAGGGGAAGTAACAACACCAGATTTGATTGTAAGTCAAGTCTGGTTGGTATAGATAGGGACAATATTATAAGCCAAATAGCTGTGTATCGAGCTCGAAATACTAAAAGGTGGATTGAGTGAAATACCACGTGACGTTTGTGATGATATTTACGTTACTTTCTCTACCTATAACTGGATGATGTGTCCGGCTCCAGGTCTTAATTTTTTATAGCAACGCATCATTTTCCATTTCTGTTTGGCCTTGTTGGCTTAAATTTGATGCCCATTATACTGCTACTGTTATGCTTCCATAACCTTGATCATCATACAGACTCTGTCTTCTTAATGATAAATGAGCGCTACGTTTAGCATAATCCCGATTACTAGAACCTCAGTCCAAGTTGTAAAACTGCACAAAATTCAGTCGCAAATTAAAGCCAAAGTACACTCATAGATTTCAAATTCAGACTGGTCAAATGAGTTGGTTATTGAGAAACCCACCCACAAAGTTCTTGAATTGAGTAACGTGCGGTCAGGAATTACGTTTTGGCAACCACCAACAGCAGACGACAAACCAAATATATCACTAATCAAGGGAACCGAATGGGTACGAACCTATTGGTGTTGAATTCCTTATCGATTCACTGCACACGTGTATTTTTACTTGCTTATGCGCAGGATGATTCCGCGAGAGAGGTCCTTTCAAACAGGTACGATGACTTAGACGAGTTGGTCAAGTAACCCAGTTTGATGTAGAACAATTTGAGGCATAAAGCACCATACACCGAAGTCGGGTTATCAAGTTACTAATGGTCGCTGTACATCTGGAGTTAAGCTCACCATCGTTGTTGCATGGGAAATATTTGGCCCACCTACCTCCTTCCCAATATCTTTTCGTCTAAAGTTTCAAGTCGAATGGGGAAGCATAATCTAACCGATTTTCAAATCTGGTGAGGCGGATGGCAAACCAGTCAATAGACCAAAATCATTATCTGCTCATCGGCTGTAATTAACCAGCCCGTCAATGTTTGCATTCCACCGGGCTGTCGTATCAATACCTAAAAATAACTACTTTGAGACACGTGACTATGTTTCCAGCGTCGGATAGGTAGAACTGACAGACTGCTCTGGGAAACTGAAACCTACGGTAGTCCATTTCAGGTCATGGGAAATAGTTCCGGGTGACCTCACAATTATGCCAGCCATTTTCTTAACCGATTGGACATAACTACCGAATGAAAAGCCAATGCTGCTTTCTGAACCAATTCAGTTATCTGACCATCGAGAATGTAACCCAGAAGCATTGTGAGTCCATTACCAACTAAGCGCTGACTGAGTACCTACGGTGCATCTCCAGTAGAGTATTGTTATGGGCTGCCGTTTCGCAAGCTCGGTCCTCAAGATACATTTCATATTATCGTGTGTTTTCAGCATCATGAGGCAAACTGCTGTGCAAAACTTTTCTAGCTGGGCAGCACATGGGAGCCAAATAGAAGAAGTTGAGTGTGGCTAACCGTAAATATTCATCTATTCAGTAACCTAAAAGCGGGACAGTGAATGGATGACATTATATGCTGATTCGAAAACGAAATTTCTTGACAGTCCAGTGGTTATGATAAGCAGACCATTCACTGTATATAATTTCATGGTTTTCCGTATCAGTCTGTTTCCGTACACATTATCTCTGACCAGTTGTTTAACGATTTGGTGCCAGCGTTCCCAGAGTGCTCCACAACCCATGTAGCAGTACGGTAGAAACAATGTAACTGTCAGGAAGGTCAGAGTGCTGGGAATAACCCCCAGAACGCCCGACACCTACTGGGGCCATGAAAACTCACCAAAATCTCCATAGATAGGCCGACAAGCATCCATGCCAGCTAATCACTCACTTGATTCAGCAAATGCCGAGGCACGCAACAGAAGCACGACTATGAAAAGTGCTCAGACATTCCATGAAAGCCCGGCCAACGGTGTATGTTCATTAAACGCCTGTTAGACAGCCTAGATCAATGTCGAAAAATGCCCCTTGAATAGCGCGCACACAACTTGTTGCAATAAGGCTGTTGTATTTTTTGTCATCGAGTCTTTTTTCCGCATTAAGCACTGGGGCGGAAACAGCAGTCAGGTATACCAGTACGATGACGTGTTATCCTCACTATGATTTCAGAAAAAAATGCATTTCACTGTTTCCCCCTTCGCGTACCGCTAGACCGGCCGGCATAAACGAAGATGTCCCGGGAAACAGCCGAACGATTATGTGAGAACAAACAAGTCATTTTCGGATATGTATATATATATATATATATATATATACTAATGCAGTTTAAAAGCATGTGTACCATGTGCATCATTTGCTTTGTGTTTGTTTGCCTGCGATGAAACAAACCGAATCAGATGAAATGTTTAGTGGGCTCCGGCATTCAGCTGGTAGTATATTTTCATCGGAAAGTAAAAACCAAACGCCGGTGGTAACAACAGATGCACGCAAGTTGTTTTGACTGTGTGCACGCTGATTAAAAATGAGTTGTCTATTGTAAAAATTGTTGGATACAACAAGCTGTCTGATGTTAGTCGTAGTCTCTGGGTATGTCATAGGTTTAATGACGACTATCTGACAAGTGTATTCACTTGTTACACTAAATTGTTGAATACTGTTCACCCTAACTGCAAACGACAATGAGCGTTGGTGCTGACTACAATAGTAGGCTGCTTGTAAAATCAGGACCTATATCTCAACAGGAGAGCTTCATTGAGTTTGGAAGAGTATTATTTAACTAACGCATGTAGCATAACGATGGGGTCTCCACTGATTTTTCTCTAGCTGTTGAGCATTTATGTGGGCTTGATGCCTGCAGATTTCATGTACTTCCAGTCTCACACTGGGATAGTCTATTCGATGTAAAGTAGCTAAGAATTTGAGTGCTTGTGTGTACAAACCCGGTTAGGGTGTTTATTTGCTTGAAGGTCACCCTCTTACCAACTGTACGTTTTTCGTGGGATGCCGTCTGCATAAAGTATCGTGCAGTTGTCAAATTCATGGGGTGCCTGCTGGAAAGCTTTAAACGTCAGTTGAGCGAATCCCTCCGTGTGAAACTTGAACAAAAACATTCAAGCTAATTCACCTGATCAGCAGAATCCAGTGATGGATATTTTTTACTGACGGTCACATGCTTAAAACCTCCATTCTTCGAACTTCCTATTTTACCATCTACATCCGAAACAGCGTTTTGAAATACAACATGTGTAAAAACGTTGGTGAGAAGAACAGTGCATTCCATCGAGTGGTCGCATTTACCTACGCAAACTTTCAGCTTCTCCGGTACGACCAATTAATTAAATATCGAAGCTTCACGGTTCACGCTTGAAATAGAATAACGTCGATTTCATTAGAACGGTAAACCCATACACGTTTCGAATGTAAGGTACTGTGCTGAATCCACTTATGTTTGCCTGTTAAAATGCAGGTTCTATGCTTGTAGACAATTTCCTTGTGACTGGGCCCTTGTAAATTTCTGCCTGCACCCACTGCCATTTGCGGTGGTAGTGAACACTGTTGTCATTCGGATAGACATACCGACAGGACTCGACTGTTAGTCAATAGACTCCGGATAACATCCTGCACCGGAAAACGGGTGAATCACCTTTTTACCTGACAGAGTTTACATTATATTCAGTTTAGGTTTTTAAGTTTTAAATCAAACTTGGTTGTTTAGTTCAACTGAGAAACATCAATCCAATCAGTTTATTTCGAAGCTTGTAACGTGCACATTTGACAGTCACCAGAAACAATAGCAAATCCATTTGTTTCCGGAGAAACAGCATCACAACTTATATCACCTGAATGATTTTAATCAGAAATAGGTATACAAAATCCTTCGATAAACGGAAAAATAGAATACCACCAAGTGTCAAAACGAAATCACAATGTTTTTTTTGAAATCAGCTTTTACCTGGTTTGTGAAAGTTCATTTCAACTTGTATTCTGGCAAATAGCAAGAAGTCTAATCCTAACACGGATTTTTAACTACTACACTGGAAGGAAACTTCTCTCCACTGTGGCGGACCCACCAAGTGCTTTCCGACATTAGTTCATTTTGTCGGTTCATTTGTCATTTGCCTCAGGGTAAACTGTGTTCCCTTCGGTCATTCATTTAGTCACAGGATTGACCATGAGGATTACGGAAACGTTTGTTAAGAGTTTAACAAATGAAGAATACTTCAACCTCTAAATGACACACTGTGAGTATTCAGTCATTTACCTGATTGCAGCACTTGTTGCCGCAAAATTAACAGTGACATCCGCTAATGGAAATTCATGAATAGTAACGTCGGTCGTTTGGATAAGCTTCGAATAATTATCGATAGGTGCGTTCATCGTCAGCTGCCTTCTATCAGATTTCAGTTAAAAAATAGAGACGTGTGGCTCAACAGACTTCGTTAAACTTTCGGTTTTTTGAGATCATTTTTGGTTATATGCATCGCTACAAAATTGAGTTTAGAATTGTGCGCTGGGACAAACGTTGTTGAATATTGCCAAATTCCGAGGCAACCTGTGACTATCTCGACACCTCATTAACATAGTCTTCGGTTGCTCATGGATTCCATAGTTCCATCATTGTAATAGAGACCTAGTAGTGTTCGCTTATTTTGTCCATACGTGCATTTCACAGAAACAGTTATATGGAAATTTTTGTCATAAAAGGACACTTCAGTAGGCAGCAACGTTGGATTGCTACTGTAGTCCGATCTGCACAAAACCGTTCTGTAGTTTGAAAGATATTGCAACACTAAAAACAACATTGCAGGTGTCGTTGGTTGCCTAATTATGAATTGGTCAGTATTTTTAGCTTCGTGATATCAAATAGCTCATTAAGACGGGCCTTCTGGGTCACTAGCGTACTTATCACTTTATGTGCTAAGTCTAACCTCCTGAAAACGCAATAACTCTGGTCTAGTTTCCAATGAGTACCAATGAGTACGATAACATTACCTCAAGCATGACAATACATTGACAATACTGGTATTAGAATCCCGATTGTTTATTTATCATAATAGGTGGCCTCCGCTAAGAAATGCGTGGTGCTACATCTGGAGGATGTTGAAATGATGAATAAATAACTACTGTCAGTGTTCATTGTTATACCTGATAGCTTCCGATAAGCCAGTGAATGTTCGCCCAGCAATCTTAGTCTATGTGGCCGAAAAAAGCCTGCATGCAGCATCACACTCGACAGAGCGCAAAACGTCTGTGGATCCCTTACTGTGCGTAGGCAACCAGAGGTTTAAACACCTTTGACAGGCGAAACCCATTCGGATGCCAACCATTCATTTAACCTTAAAATCGACTACAGTTCCATCACTCAGAGGTGAATTTAGAAATCGGCTTACCACGGCACCAGTCTATAATAAGTGGTTCTCGTTATTCAGATTAATTTTTGGTAATTATCTCTTGACATTTCTGCTCTACATCAACTGCGAATAGCTGTGCCATAGCACGTGCGCACTGTGATTTTTTCCAGCAATGTTCTGACATATCTTCGTGATGCTACGCTTCGTTATCCAATGGATTACGTAAGGTAGATAACCAGGGCAATAAAAACCGAACTATAAGTAGACAACACAATCAGGATGCAGCTTTGAGATAACGTGTCACATGGTCTGGTGGAAGTCATCCCCTTTAATTTTCACCCGGTGCGCGTTTTGTAATAAGTTTCCAAGAAATTTCTAAATTATTCCCCCACTATACCGCACTTCCTACTGGCTTGACTAACTTCGTTGTTCAAAAGTATTATTAGTTGCCTAGAAAAATATAACGTAGTATTGGTCCCTTTTCACATTCGTAACAATAGGGATTATCGTGAAAAAGTGTTGCATTTTAGCCATCAAAAATCTACACTTTAATCGGAGAATGACACTGTCGGTGGTAGATATTTATTTCGTCTCAAGTCGACCGATACTTCTGATATTATTTTCCCCAATATTTGAGTCACTTGCTGCGATTCACTTCAGTGTGTACGCATGTCACTCGACTGCATAAAACGGAAGTGATCGGACAAGTGACTTGTTCCACGGACATAGTATACTTCCGCGTGAATGCCGCAGTTGAAGAGATGTGATTCCATTGTCCATCAACGCTGACGACAGAAGGATTCCGTCTCACGCAAACACCGAGAAATTAAAACATCCAAGATCCGAAAAAATTTGCCAATGACTCGGTTGTTCCCACAATGCCAGTACACCGCACTCATCATCATTCGGCGAGTATGATTTCGTCATCAAAGTTATCGGCACTAGACGAATGCCATTTCTCTTTGTGTCTTTAACATTACTTCCTTTAACTGTTAATAGCACACAGAAAAAAACCAAAGTAAGCAGTTCCGTGGAGTGTGAGCACGCTCGAACGTTTAGATATGGTAACATTGGTGCGTCTAATGTAAGCGGTAACGTGTTCCTTAGCACTTCAGAAGTCCCGGATTAGAATTTGGCAATACTCACTGCTGAAGAGCTCTAATCAGTACAGAGGAGCAATTCAAACTTTAGTGTAAATTACCTATAATATACCTTGCAGCACGGGAAGTGGGCTTTCGAAAAGACTAAGGTTATTAAAAATCCTATAAATGTGGAACCACTAACGTCTGAAAAATTCCCTCAGTTGTCTGTTGTCGTAGGCAGATGATCAGAAAAGATGGCAGTCAAATTCGTGAAACTCACAGGGTACCTAAACCTGATTGTGCAAATGCTACCAGTGACTTGGGTAATTGTTTAGATTTGCCAGTCATTCTAGGTGATAATAAGGCTATGCAACTTTTTTATGTGGCGAATAACTGTAGACAGTTGGTAATGTGGTGAAATATTGGTAGCACGAGTGAGTTTATTGGTTGTTGATCAGGCGGCTGTTGATCTGTTCGCCGAGCTAGGCAATTGGCCTGTCAACAGACACATGATCAACAACCAATAAACTCACCCGAGCTACCAATATTTCACCACATTACCAACTACTTCGGGCGTTCCACGCTCAAAACCTCTTGTTGATGGGACACTTTCGCCTGCCGACAAGCCTCCACACGACAACAGCTCTACTTCCTCCATGAATGCCTGCGGAAACACGTCCTTCCACGTAGCGTAACCTACCGACCACTAGACATAATGGCCGACGAATGGTCAGACTCATGACTACAGACGCTCACAACCGCATTAGGAAATACGAGAAAATATCCAACGAACATAGGGAGTCCTGCTTTAGAACAATAGGACCAGATCTCATGTAGCAACTCAGCATGGCGCTAGAACGAAGGGTTTCATCCACTGCTAAAAACAAGAAGGCTCATCTAGATGGCAAATTCTAAGGGCTGATTAAGAAACAGGAGTGCGAAAGCAATCACAATGGAACCTGGATAAGGAATCTATCCAAAAGGCAACTGACGGAAGCTGAAGAAAACGTTCTCGTCAAAGGGCATAATTTCAACTTCAAAGACACGACAAACCTGGAGTATTTAGCCAGCCTAGAAGCAGCAATCAAATCTATTGGACTCGACGAAAACGCGCAGCAGCAACTTCGTCAGACTGTCGTCCGAGCCATCACACGCAACAAACCACTCAACGTGCTTTCCGGCAAAGAATGAGAAACAACGAACAAGTTGAAGAAGGATGAAAACTTCGTGATTCTGCCGGCAGACGAGGGACGCCTAACGGTGATCATGGACAAACCGGACTACATCAATAAAGCAAAGGCACTAATTAAAGATGCAACTAGGTACTGCCGATTAGAACGCGACCAAAGCAAGCAGCTAGCAAATCAAATCAATAAGAACTTAAAGCAACTTCAAGATTTCCAAAAGATTACAAAGGAGGAATATTAGAGAATGAGAGCTCGTGATTCGGCCACTCCCGCTTCTACGGACTCCCAAAGGTACACAAAGAATCAATACCTCTCCGGTCAATTGTATCACTTCCTGGAACAGTGACCTACAATCTTTCGAAAGAACTATAGAAAAGATTGAAGCATCTCATCAGTGGGTCTCAACACTCAATAAACAATGCGGGACAATTTTTGAAGAAACTAGAACACGTAAGCATCGATCAGGATGAAATAATGATCTCATTTGATGTGAGCTCACTATTCACGTCGATTGGACCTCGATTCAACTAAGACAACTGGGGCGGATTATTGGACAACAACGGCACGCCAACTGGCTCACCGGAGAAAGAAGACATCTGCAGATTACTCGACTTATGCCTGATCACACATTTCGAGTTCAACGGAGAATATTATGAACAACTACGATTTCAGGATTCATTGCAGAAGTCACAATGCAAAAATTGGAACTAATTGTGTTGCCCGATATAAATCCCAAAGTATGGATCCGTTACGTAGACGGTACATTTGTGATCATTAAAAGGAGCGAACTGCCACGAGTGAGCCAACTGTTAAACAACGTTTTCGACATCAAATTCACATCTAAGGAAGAAAACAACGGAAAACTGGCGTTTCTGGACATCCTCATCACTTGATTGCCGAACGGACAACTACAAACTGAGGTCTACAGAAAGGCGACACACACGGACCAAATCTTCAGCTGCCACAGAAACCATCCAAATTGTCACAAACGAAGCTGCATTCGGACACTTTTCAAGCGGATCGAGACACACTGCAGTACAACAGAATCCCAGATGAAAGAAGAAAATCGCCTATAAAATTGTTTCAGAAAAATGTATACCCGATAACTTTCATCTGGAGAAAACTCAGGAAGCCAAATACGATCGATGCAACAGGACAAACTGCAAGCAGACGAGTCACACTTCCGTACATGAAGAACACTGCTGAAATGACGTCAAGGCTCCCACGACAGCAAAATAAAATAGTCGCCTACAAGCCTGCGAATACTCTGCGGAGGACACTATGGACAAACGGTATGTAGGACAAACAGGAAGGAGGCTGTCCACCAGAATATATGAACACAAACTCGCCACTAAAAGACACGATCGACTCTCCCTCATCTCCGCACACAAAGATCAAGAAGGACACGAGTTCGACTGGAGCGGCGTTCGCATACGGGCTCAATCAAGAACAAAACGAGAACGCGAATTTATGGAAGCGTGGTACTCCATCCACAGGCCATCAACAAACACATCGAAATTGATCCCATTTACAAGCCACTAAGAGCGAGAGAACGCCAGAACCACAGAGCTTAGAGCTGCAAAAGTGACCAAACGAGAACTCATACAAGAAGCAGGAAAGCGTCATTCAAACGGACACATCAATTGGATTGGAGGAGAGGCGCCCAATCAAAGCACCAAATCAACCGGCGGACGCAGGGACACTAACAGCCATGATGGAATAAATAGGGCGGTACAAGCAACCAATGAAACTCGAGAACAGCAGACCACAAGGCAATGCGAATCAAGGCCAGAGTGAACAAGCTACTAAAATTAGAAGCTGTTGGGATAGCCAATCAACACAAAGGAATACAGACCACATCGCAACGAAGATCACAAACGGACCAATAGATTCCCTAAATTCGTTACACTTTAAGTAACCAATCACGTCAGAAGATAACAGATAGCCTTTGACTGCTATATAAACACACGCAGGCAAGGAAGAAGTGTCCACCCAACTGCGCACTGATGATGTCTCCTTGTGTGGTGATGAAACGTTTGCAAGCCAATTGCCAAGCTCGGCGAACAAATCAACAGCCACCTGATCGACAACCATTAACTGTAGGCAGTTCTCGTAGGCAGTGAGTTCTGAGCGCGACTTTGCCGGTGAAATAACCTTTATCATAACCAACGGGAAACAAGCTCCTCTCAAGGTTGCTCAGTTACACGGAAGTTGTCGCATTGTCAAAGTGTTCTACGTACTTACATTTTGAGGAACACCACGTGATACCACGAATTCGGGTTGTGTCACATTTACCAGTATTGTTGCGTTATCACGTTCAACCTGCCACATTCTATCCAAAATAGATGCTATAAATCAGTGGATAACCAGTTCACCCATGGTAAGACACCTAGAGTAACACTTGACGTAGAGGTTGTTGTTAAATTATTCTTTTTTCCAAGCGAGGGACATTAAAAAAAGCGAAATTCCGTCACTCACTTCTTCGTCGAGCTTTTCCGAGTCAACGTTTGGTTGTGGTAAACTAGTCACATTCCATTTGTCAAATATACGAAAAGACTGTGTCTCTAAAACCGTTGATCAGGCTGTTTAGTGCAGTCAGTTTTGACTATTTTGTTCTATTCCATAAAATGATTTATTTCTTCTCTCAAAATCACAGCTTTAGTTGACTTCAGGTTCTCTGTATTTCAAGCTCTGACTGTAAGTGCAGTGACTGGAACAATCTCATAAATGACAGCTTGTTGTGTTATTTCGGACATTACTGGGTCATGCTTTATTGGTACAATACAAAATTGTCATTATCACTATCTTTTACCAAAACGCGACCGCTGCCGGTATTCTCGGTTTGCTACAGGGCCTTTATCATAGTTTACTGGTACATGATCTGCCCATTTGATACGACTCTATACATGCAGCTCAGTTGTATTCACCAGACGAAGTCTTGAGGTTGCAGCCTTTGGCTTAATTTGCCGCGCCGAATGCACAGCATGCTTCTTCTCAAAAGCATCGCCCGTTCCCGCAATGAATCAAAACGATGATAGCACTGTTGTCGCTCGTCTCACTTGCGGAAAGGACTGGAAAATAAAATATACAGTAGGACTAGAGCATGGGTACGTCATGAACAGGTTTCTAACAGAGTCCCTCCAGACGCTAAGTACAGCTGGACTGGTTTCATCCGAACTGAATCATTAGCTTAGTTGATAAGTTGTTTGAGTTCAAAACACAAAAACGCTCGGTTTTGAGGCAGTTCGGAAAGTAGTGAAGGACTCAGAATAACCAGTATTACTTTTTACGATATATTGCGACACTAGTGTGACTTGATACATGCGAACTTTTTCGGTGGTGATATCATTCATGTTTGTCGAGTTCAAAGCATTACATTCAACCTGACGGAGTCAAATAGAGCTTCATAGGTTTTTTCTCGGACAGGCGCACCAGTTTAATAGTATGTCTGCCAACCCTGGAGCGGTTGAATCAAATCTTGCTCAAAAATGACGCCCAGGTAAGGAGCTAAAAATCCTAAGACTGGCCTGGAATTATTGGAGGGTGGGATGTAGCTGTTTTCTTTTTAGTTCACGTGCTTGTGTTCACTACTGTGACTCCACAGGATAGCTATGAGCAATATCACCACAGCACCAGCGCACCTTACGATTTTTTCACTCATTGGAACATGAGTGAACATAGCGAACCAGCCTAAGGGTATCCTAATGAGTCTGTGAGTCCCGAGTTGTGTTACATATCGGATAGTTGGTAAAAGTCATTCTGTTAGCGTATAAGTAGACCGAAAATTGTTCATGAGTGGGGACTTGATACCCCAAGCAGTTCCACTTCTAATCTACCCCCAATCTAAACTGAACGGTGTAATCCAAACGTGGCCAAAAATCAACTTTTGCACTCGCGATGGTTCCAGAAACACAAAACTGATAGAAGAATTCACAAATGTATGTATAGACTACCCGCGAACAGCATTCGCTTTTTGGACAAACCAGCCAGTTAATCACCAGGTACGCACTTGAGACTTGACAATCGCATCTAGAAAACTTAGTTAGTGCTAGCAAATCAAACAGATTTAACCTGGTGGAACAACGCTCACCGGGAAAATACTTTCTACCAATTTAATGCGCTTACAGTCGAGTGTGTTTATTTTATTTTATTTTACTGCAAGTAGCCAGGGAATGAATGAGTGTGCAGTTTTGAAAATTTTGTCAGCATTCTGATGTTTTACTGGAATGACTGCAAAAAATCATTTGCCAGTATGCCACATAAAAATGATTTCAATAAACTTTGTGACTGGTTTATTAAACGTTCTTTGATCCTCGTTTTCGGTTACTTGGTATACAAGAAGTGTAGGAAAACACCCAACAATAGAACATACGTGATTATACCTAGCCCTGGTTAGTGGCTGTCCCCCACTCTTTGTTTCCAAAAATCTACCGAGGCTGATTGGACACTAAATAAATATAGCAAAACCTTGGTGTTTGAACCGAGGAATCGACTGTAGCCTACTTACTGCGTTAGAATGGATGCAACATGTTTTTTATAATGATATGTTCGAAATCCGTTAGCATCTATCACGTCCCGTCAACTACTGACCGCTGTATATTAAGGAACGTGATATCTGCGTGGCCTCAGGAAGGATTGTCATAATCGTTTTGATGTATTAATATTTATTAGTGATCCATCGCAATTGTTGGAAGCATCGGAGTCCCGCTTTGCTGGAATTAGATGAATTGATCTAAACCATGAATCGAGAGAAAATTATTTTCACTATAATATGGAGCACTTGGTTTCATCCTTCCCCCGAAGTGTTAATGCGGTGAAGGTTTACTGGGAGAATAAGACGATGAACGTTAAGCTGAAGTCAGTAGACATTAACTCTGACTTGGGTGGATCTCTATAACCGTTTTTAAGGTCAAAAACTATTTGTATTACCTAGTGGGAATTATTTTATAGTCTAGCGAAAGGGACTAGAAACTAGCATGAAAATCCACTTCGGAGGTTTGGCAAAGTACTAAATGTCCGTTTGTTACTAATGGTTGCTTTACGCCCCGTTTATTTCATCAAACCACTTTAATCAAAAGATAATGTAGAATAATTTTTTGCAATAGAAAGCTAAATCCCCTTACTGAAACCAACAATTAGCAAACTTAAACTATTCGGTATAATCTCATAGGCTGAATGTATCAAGATACACCTGGACCATATCAAGTTTCGCATATTTTTATACGCTTAAAACGCTTCTACAATACTTATGTTTATGCAAACCACGGGATGTACTACAATAGTGAACAAAAGGAACACAACAGATTCCTGCCATTCTTCATGATGTGTTTGTTCGCTAAATGTTTGCCCTTCCGCTCCAGTAATTGGACTCTGAAATGCTCGTGCCTAAACCTGCTAACACGTATGGCACTGTTTTTGATCAACAAGAAGCGGGGTTTAATACAACACAGTAGGTTGAAAAAATAGGTAGTTAACGAGAACATCACATAGTCTCTTCTATTGATTACACGGAAATACTGAAATTTTCGAGTGCAAAAATATATTGCCAATAGTCAGAGCGATGACCTTCGTACGTACCAATGAAGGCCAAAGGGAATATCAATATAATAGGTGGAGTGTGAATGAATGAGACTACACAGATCGTACTCAATTATGTTCACACTCCCAGATTTGCCTCATCTGAGTCCAGTCTAGGTGATGAGTGACAAATTGGAATTGTCCGTCAACTTGCATTTTATTAGAGCCAATTTATGCATCCATTGTTTAAAAGCTTTTCATAGTCAAAAGCAAAGTATGTCGCACCCCTTAAAGTCATGCCACATCGGATCATCCTTGTTATCCATTGAATATTCCATTCTATTCATGTCTTGGACAATTAATTCATGGACCTTACGAGTGACTATGGCCTACTGGGTGAGTTTCCTCGGCGGAACCACAATATATTTTTATTTTGAACATCCATGCGGAAAAAATTCCAAATCGTATGTACCAGCCTTGATATCTCACCCCTTCTTTCTCGGCATTCCACTTCAGCTCCGATATTGATATANCCGATATTGATTCTTGAAAGTTCTCCTCCACGTAGAAATCCTTGGGTCCTTTGCATATAGACGTTGAGTGCGCAGATGACATTGTTATTCTTGTCTCAGATTCTTTGGAATTGCAAATCGCTCTCATCAGACTGAGTAGTCCTGCCGCAAAATTTGTTGTTGTTCTACCCTATGACATGATACCATGCCAGGAAAAACTATGATTGCAAATAAACCAGTAAAGATGGTGGACCAATTCATTTATTTGTTTGCTTATCTATTTGATCGTTTACTTTTTTGTTTCTTTACAAGTCTTGACGAATAACAGTCCTGAGGTGGTCCAGGGAGGAATTAGCTAACCATACTTGACGGTAATTCAGATGGCTTCCTCGGACGGCCTAAGTTATACAATCCGCATCTAATGAAAACGATTGAGAAACAGACAGTCTGTGACCTGACAGACAAGTATCAAAGTTATAACCAGTAACATCAGGTGGGTTAACACCAGTCGCTTCCCAGAGGAGGGACCTTGGGAACCGTTTCAAAATGACCAATAACACTGCAGTACACGAATCAGCTGCGCAGCAAGAAGAGCTCCTTTAATGGAGCTATTGCCATGAATGGATTGCTTCATCGGGCAACTAGAATGAACCGTCATCGTGTAATCGATTAGGACCTTGTTTCTAATAACTGGCTATACCTGTTTTCCAGTGGCCGAAGCTGTAGCCTTTGAAATTAATCTATACCTAGTGTGCGATTCATAGCCACTTAACTAAAACGGAATGTTCAAATTATCTCCGAGTCATAATACGGACATCCGACATTCGGAGTGAACGTGCTAGTTCTACTCCACTAACCTACCCCAAATAACTCTCGATTATCGCGTCAGAATAGGATGGCATCTAGCTAAACAGAAAAGGCCCACAATGGCATGAGAACGCTTGCTTAGTCGAAAGCCATTATCACAGGGATGCAACACGAACTACTCACAATTAAGCCAAACATGTAATGGTGAGACCCCTCCTCTTCTGACGGTATTTCCTCTTCAAAACAATTCACACTTGTCACTTTAAGAATGGAATTCGCTTTCGTAGCTACTCAGACCTCATTTTGCAGCAACTTAATGAGCTTCTGCGTAAAATTTGTCAGTTGCGTACAAAGCCATTCGTTGTGCCACCAACGTGGTGGGAAAATATGTGACAAGGGTGGGGTTTCGTACATCAGTGTTTACAGTGAGCATTATTACCATTCAATGTTACCTGCAACTACTATGAAGCTCCTCCGAAATATTATCCGGATATCGCCGTCGAGCGGAATGATAAGTAGCTCTGTGAGTTTTCCGCTCAGATTAGAGTGTTTTCCGGACTGTAGAGTAACGCGACAAGTCAGGTTGCTGATTTCACTACTAAACGATCAGTTATTATACCATGACATGTATTGTACATGCAACATCGGGGATGTAAGTTGTCTTAACAAGCAAACAGGTTGGTTGATTGACTGATTCAGCGTTCCTGTTCACTGGAGAAATTAAATATCGGTGTCAATTAAGGACAAGATCAAACATAACGGAATCCAGAAACTTCACCTCCATGATGCAAGGAACAAATATAGATGGAGAATGCCATCCTCACTGCCACTTTAACTGTATCGTTTTCAGAATACTAGTTATCCACTCAAAATGTAACAGGGCAGCTGGTTAGTTACTCTGAATGGGATTTCAGGCCCAAAAGATCTATTATTTTCTGGTTACTACTAGAACCGTCAAACATAAAATCGCTTTCCTACCCTAAAATGCTTTTCTAGTCCGCACTGGATTTTACCTCTATGCCAATCGTGATTGAACAGAGAAATGTTCAGACCACAAGTCGAGAGAGTGCAGGTTCGAAACTCCCTGGAGTTTCGTGAGACGCGTACTGCTGGTGATTCTCAATAAGGATGAAACAGTGGCTCAGTGTTTATCAGCTTTTCATCTCCGATTCGCACCATGCCCAAAGAAACCTGGATATGATCTTGAAGGTGACTCAAACACTGCGGCATACATTCATTTGATAAATATTCATTCTTACGCCAGCTAACTTTATAAATGTAAAAGTTATTGAAATATTATGTAACTTAATAGAATTTAAAAAAAGTTTTTTTGATTTTTTAGAAAAATATCAACTTGATTAGTTCCAAAACAAGGAAGTTGTTTCTGAATAGTCATACAATAGTTCCAGTAACGAAAACTCCATTTCGGACTTGAAAAGTTAGTTCTGCCAAAAAAGTTAAAATGTCTAAAAATGAATTTTAGGATACTCATTTCACCCGATCCTGGTTATGAGATCCAGCTTTTCTAACGTTTTTCTCAAAGTACCCAAATAGTGTTTGCTTTACCACGTAAGATCAACAAGACCCTCTCCCCCAAAATGCTATCTTTTCAAAACGGACTGACGTAAACCGTGAAGGACGAACAAAGTAGATTTATTATAGTTCGTAAATATTCTGATTATTTTTCTGCTCTCGACACTCTACTATGGGAAAAATTCCCTTAGTACCAACAAAATCTTGAATGTCGATCACGTATTTATGTCTTAGGACAGAGTTACTTGTATTTATTCGTCAGTGGATTATGCACATCAATGCACTTTTGATTAGGACTGATAATACAATCGAAGTGTCTATACTGTCCCAGCTAGTTACTACTTCACAAATCATATTGAAATCCCACTCAGGTGAAAAATACATCAGCTTTGTAATTTAACTTTTCCAAGTCGCATACAAACAGGAATCGCCGTGACCTAGGCAGACGTCGGTCACTTTCGGCTTACGGCAAAGCATTTTTGAAATGAAGAGCATACTTTGCAACTTCAAGGACACTCATCACACTCCGAAAAGCAAAGTCGTCGCAGTTTTCAGACGAATGCTTATGTTGTCTTACTGTTCAGTTGTCACTCCACTGATAGAATTTTTAGTCCTCCAAGAAAAACATTATTGCACTAGACCGAAACAAAATCAAGAGTACCCGACTGTACTTCTGAGCAACCACAGAAGATAGCTTAAAAAAATAATTTACACAGCGGATTGAAGGCTCATATATCCATATATAGAAACTCTCGTTCGGACAACTCTTACGGAAATCCTGGTAAGACTGACTTACCGCGAGATTCCCAATCGGATAGACTGACGACGAGGGACATCCGTTTTGCCGGACCATCCAAGTTTGCAGGTTGATTCGCACGTGAAGGCTATAGCTGTAAAGCCTCAGCCCGGCTGGTTAATCATGTATGCCAGAAGTGTTTATTCTCACCAGAATAGTTTGTTGCAAAGTACATCCTCATTAGAACGTCAACAAAATCAGTCTAATATATACCGGATTCCGGTAGTCGGTGTCAACAGTCAAGAAAATCACACTCACAGGTTCAACTATCATATACTTCTGAAATGCTCCTTCCTTAAATTTGATGATCAGCTTTTTGAGCCAAATATCTTGAACGTTGGCGCACAGCTTCAGACCAGACAACTGGCTGAAATCTTTGCTAAGCATTTGTTTGTTCTGATCTCAAATAAAGTCTGGTCACTTCAACGCATTTTCTTGGGTATATTCCTATGTTGTCTGCCACGGAATAGGACTTGACGTCTTGGGGCTGAAACCGAATTAACATGGTTGAAGTGATGACAGAAAGCCCGCGAAGTTTCGCATCCAGACAGTGTTGTTCTATATGAGGTAATTAGAAATGTAGGTGGGGCTAAGTGAGAGAGCTGGACAGAGGGGACAGTTACATTGCAACAGCCTCTGCAGGGACTTCTGAAGAATCCTTGTAATCGGCTAGTCTAGTGAACTAATGCGTGTGAACACCATTTGGATAAATCAACCTTGTTTTGCGGTGCAAAAAAGCAGAACAAAACTTGCACAATAATGTTTGCCTAATTTAATGTGCTTAGTAACTACGTTGCGTGCACGTAAACAAGCTTAAATGAGCTGGTCTTAGTCACAAGCGGACTTGTCAATTAATACACATTTTCAGTTGTTCAATCAATTTTTTGTGCGCTGTCTTTGCTGAAACACTATATTGTACGGATGCGACCCAGTAAACGGCACAAAAAGATCTCTAAAAAGTAGTTTTTTATGATGCCTAATCATATGACATGATGTTGGAGAGACGGAGACTTAGAAAGCCCTGAATATGGACAGAAATAGGAAGTAAGGCTCTGTAGGGAACTAAAACCTACAACCTGTTGCTTCCTCAAATGGATTGTCACAAACGCAACCCCGCATCTCACGCGTGTACTTAGGTTCGTATTGGTTCTTCCCACTGAATCAGCATTTGATGCCTGTCAGTCCTTCCAACACGCCACTGTGCGACTCTCACGATGACCAGAGGCCGGAAACCCAGCAACAGTCGATTGTCAGCGTATGCTCCCAGGCGTCCTCAATAATATTCAAGAGTAACTCAGCGTACCACACACTGAAACGCGGATATAGGGCATAGCTTACCAACAGGGTACCAAACTGTTCAATGCAAATTAAGTCTTTTTAGGAGTTCCGTAATTTGATGCTCTTCTTGCAGAATAGGGGCTACTTTTGGGTATTTGTTATCACTATTTCGTGAGCAACTGAGCCAGAATAATATGAGAGTCTAAAAATTTCATTGTATGAGCAAAACTTTCGAAGAGTTGTTCTTACACAGAGCAACGACAAAGTCATTTTCAGGCGTGTTTCGAATATTTATCACAGTCACAACGGAATAGCCTCCATATGATCATGAGTGCTGTAGGTTTACTAATACATGGGTACGCAAATACTGCTTTGAATATTTCATGAAAAACAAGAAATGCTGCACGTGTTTCAGAGGCGTGAATTCATTGATGCATATGAACCCTAACAACTAAACAAATGCGAATGAACCGAAGTTCGCAGGTCAACAGAATGCATAGGTTGCAGTAAACGAATAAGGAAGATCAATTGATCAATGCCCAATCGTATAAATATGCCCTGAGAACCGCGAAGACCAGTTTTGTTTTTGGAGATTCTGGTTGTCTAATTTGGGGTAAAAATACACTTTTTCTGTTAGGTATGACATTGCAGTTGTTGAAGTGGGATGTACCGGCCTGATAAACAGCTATTTTCTCACAATTCTTATGACGTCTGATGAACGCAACCATAAGTTTTCGTACCCTGAAAGATGTCCCTGTAAAAAAAGCAACCAAACGTGAGATTGTGCTATCAGGACATTTAGATTTCATCTTCGCGGTTTATTAGAAATATTGGAATAATAAAACGATAATTGATATTCAATCTTTTTTGGGTAATAAATCGAACCAATCAAAGTAATAAACAAAAATTACAGCCTAGCCAACTGTCATTCTTATCCGGAGAACGTTGATGGTGATAAACCCGGTTATTATAAATGAAACCATTCATATCCGAGCAAATTGCACGAGACCAGGACGGACGTAAATGGAATGGCAAAAGTGAAATGCTTCTCTAAAGATCTACAGACGTTTAATTTTCCTGCCTAATGGTATGACATTCAAAGGGACGTTAATCTGCTGAAACAGAACAACATATACCAAGATTCCAACTGTTCCCAGCCGGTAAATCCTAATTTCAAGGCAAATCCAAGGTCCCGATGTCAACTAAATAATGGAGGAAGCTTTGTGTAGCACGGCATCAACAAGACAACATAACGGTTCAGTTGAAAGACAAGCAGTAATTGGGTGTGGCGAATCACAGCACTTGGAGCAACTCCAGCATTCAGCCGGTCAAACATTAGTATGATATTTAGTGGATAGCATGATGTGTGATATTTGTTTTCCCCATTGTGCCAGAGACAACTCATCCTCGATTTTATCTAGAACATTTGTCTTAATGGCACTCACTACTTATTTGCCCCTTCAAGAAAACCTTTACAATTAATAACTCGTCCTTTTCGATATACAAAGTCGTCTTGATTTTGAACGTGACGCATAAAGATAAGGGTACGAGTATTTGTTCTCTCAGGTGTTTCTAGGAAAACTTTGAAGCAGCCAAATGCCACAAAATAAGTTATCTGGCAATATGTGAATTTATTTTCTCACTGACTTTAGCCAATTTGACAACTGTGAGAACCAGTTCAGCCGAAATTATTTCCTTCAGTTTGGGAGTGTGTGCAGTGAAATACCGCAGTTTTTGGTGTATTGTTACTACAAAATACCCAAGCGGTACAACATACCCACTGCGCACGATCCAGGTAATAGAATGTATAAAATCAAAATGGTTGTTTTTGGACAATGTACTCATTCTTGGTGGGCGTATTCGTGACTCATTGTCCATAATCAGTACTATCTACTCGTTAGCGAAGAAATCGATTTTTGTCTACAGCAGGCAACACCTGAGACAGGACGTACATAACGCCACAGTAAAAGAGCGCCTAATATCAAATTTCACTTTAAATTTGCTTACAATGCTACAGCTTTTAGTCGACACTTGTTTTTCTGCCTTCAGATACAAGACATGTCAGCCTAGATAGTTCATCTAGCATCCCGTGTCACTTATCAGTACACCTGGATTCTAAGTGGCAGTTATTCTTAGGTAACAGACTAAAGCTTCCGTGAAGATGTATCTCTAGGTGCACTTGAATGCTGTAATGGCTCACCTCAAGCGATCTATGAAAGAAAAGCGAGCTAAAAGGTCGCGTTCTTGTTCGTGAGTCTTATCCAAGTGACCGACAGGCAAGTAGGCAACAAAATACTATTCAGTTTCAAGCTCAAACCGTCGATCCGAAATTGTTTGCCATTTACAAAATAATTTTGATTGACCAAAGGTGACCAAGTCTTTACGGAGAATGTTCTTTTTGTATGCCATTTTCTTGAATTGGATGTAAAAAAAAACCAAACTGATTGATTTAACTTGCTGATTGGCTCTATCTACCGTTTTACCACTTCCCTGCTCTAAATTGATTTTACGTGACTGATGAGATACAAGCAAAATGTTGGCATTCGGCAGACTTTGTCTTCTCGTCGAATTCGTTAGGAGATCCCAAAGCAATTTTTTACAACTGCTCTTTATGCCAGTATCCCGTCTGAATTTTCTTGAATGGATTGTAAAAAAAACCAAACTGATTGATTTAACTTGCTGATTGGCTCTATCTACCGTTTTACCACTTCCCTGCTCTAAATTGATTTTACGTGACTGATGAGATACAAGCAAAATGTTGGCATTCGGCAGACTTTGTCTTCTCGTCGAATTCGTTAGGAGATCCCAAAGCAATTTTTTACAACTGCTCTTTATGCCAGTATCCCGTCTGAATTCCAAAACATATTTGCCGCGAGGGAAATACAATGAAGTTCCTGTGCTCTTTTCTGATTAGAATCCACTTATCTCCTGTTGACTACAAATTTTCGTTTGCTGTGTTGTAACTCGGGTGAGTTAACCATATATAAAGCTTGTAAGAGTCATATGTTCGTCCAGCGTTTCGTTTCTTTTTTCACTTACAGGTGAGGCCAGTTGGCTTTAGGTATCCCACGAAATTCCAGTGAGATAGCTGTAAAGCCTTTCTGGTTTTTTTTGGCATGGATTGAATTCATCTGAAAGGCGACACCTCTCCAGGAATTATCAGGTCTCTTGCTATCGGCAAACTACAAGTTGCTCTGGGAAAGGAATAATTCAGGAATTACGTAAATCTCCCATCTTAGACGTGGTGCTTTGGAATGCAGTTCAGAAGCGATTAGTTACTGGGACTCAGCATTTTTATGATAAATAGATCTATATCCTGTCTAAATGTGGGTTAATCACACTAATTAGCAGCGCCTTGTAAAGAAATGGCTAGATTTTCACATACTGGCCGTGAGATCGCGTGTTTGAAGCTTACTATAGGTATCGTGGGCTTTACATTTCTGACGATTCCAAGATGAAACAGAAGCCTGGTTCTTTGTGGCTTCTTGGCATAAACTGATTTTACTAGTAGGACGAAATCGCGAATGAAGTCTCTAAATCACACATTGTCGACAAACTACACGTAAATTAATGAATGGGGTGGGTTCATCTCTTCTGAGCGAATACGAAACTAAATTAGCTTGTACAGACTCTATGGCGAACATTGGTGCTCATCCATGCTCCACATTTTTGTTTCACCGTATGCCGTCATTCAGTTTACTAAATCCAGATCTAAAAAAATGCTTGAAGCTTTCAAACGAACGTAGAAGTAAAACAAAGAAACATTCAAACCTGGTGTGCAGTGGCTTAAATAATCAACGCGAAGAACATACAGGAGTGACGCTGCACAAGGGCGATGACTTTTCATTAAGCACTCGTTGACAAACAGAGTAAATGATTAGCTTACTGTTTCTGAGGAAGTGCTCAGTAGGAAGTGACTAACATCTAGGTTGGAAATATTCTCATATGAAGATTTTCAATCCTTAAGATATTGCTTACAGCAGTCGGTGTAGATTAAAATTCACTCCACACGCTCACTACACCTCGCCCCTTACTAGTAAACAGTCTGGTTTATTCAGTCAAACGTTTACTCGATTATAAGTTAGCTTATAATGTTTCACAAAGGATCCCGCGGAAATTTCACGCAAGTGTGATTAACGGGTATGAATACGGTGATTAACAACGAAATCAATTGCCAATGCCAGTAATACTTGCGGATTTTATTTGTTGTGTGCAACGTTTTTCGTATTATTATCTGGGTCGAAAATCCCCGCACTTGGATAGAATCACCTACTGCGAAGTCAGGAAGAAAAAAGAGCTCCTTCCTAATGGTGGTTCTTCAATTCTTCTTTTCCAGTCTAGATAGCTAAAACATGTCTGTAACAAACACCATCTGCCTCTGTAGCACATTCCCTTTCCGTGATTAGACAGCGCATAGTAGCTCTGCTAACCACTCCCCGTAATTTTAATTTTCTTCCTTCTTACCGTTCGATGTCTCCATTTACCAGAAGCCCGAAGTGAGCACTATATACCACTGGATCATCGATTTGCTAACCTGTCTGTCGTGTTATACAAATTTAGCTTTTTGCGAGTGCTGATGGCCGTTGGTTGCCCGTTAGTTTATTCATTTCCGCTGGGCGTAATTATCAGGAGAAAGCAAATATCGGATGGTCTTTTCAACAGACGTGATCACTCATGATATTGAAACAGTCCATATTACTTCTATTTTCGGTATTAATATCCTTGAACCGCGCCCATGCACATACCTCCGGATTCGGTGTCATATGCTTCCGGAGAATTGCACTATTGAAGTCGGAGCACAGGCAAGCATGTTGACACTGGATTTGTGTAAATGTGGTTGAAGTCCTAGAAAATAAAGTTACCTGCAGTATGTGGAGTAGTAAGAGAATGTGGGTGGAACGGATAAATGAGTGATCACACAGAGTTGACACTGTGGTACGACTGTCCAGTACGTAGGGGAAAAGTTCCTCTCCCAAGGAGACCACATTTGTTGTGTTTTTTGGGCGCGTTCCTTGAAGAAGATAAATCTACGAATCTAATATCACAGTACCAACAATGGGATCCGATAGAAAGCTCGTAAACCAGAATGTAAATACGCTCAGTGTGTATATTTGTTAGAAAATCTATCGGTATCGGCTTAAGCTCCATCTCATATATTCTAATCGTTAAAGGGGTTGGTGCCAGGAAGAAATCGTCATCCGACCCATTGCTACGATGCAACGCGCGAAATTCACAACCGACCCAATAGTACGTGCACAATTTTTCTTCCCTATATGTGGTCACCGCTTTGGCACTAGTCCCCAGATTTTGTTCTCTTAGTTTAACTTTGAGGTGCTATTACACAGTTCATTTGATTAGCTACTTGAGCCAGTGACTACCTCTGACAGAAGAATACCCTAAGTGATATAGACGCCAGCCGATTCGAACTATCCTTTCCTCAATTATAAACTCAGGCCCGAATGACATTTGACATAGCTAAACTCAGAGACATTAAAGAGCTAATAGTAAAATGAAAAATCTTACTGACTAAACCGCAACAGTTGTTTTAATGGATAAATCCGACTAGATTTAAAAAAGGAATGTTGTCCCCTCAAAAGAATCAAAATGTGAGAGAATCACAATCGGGAAAGACAAAACCCAGATGATGCACAAGCAGCAAAGGTACCATATATAGTTGTCAGCACGCGCCCAGACATGGAAAAAGTACATGTGCAGAGAGTGACGCATCCCCAAGGTCACCACCGGTCCGACACGTCCGGAAAGCAAATGCGTTGGCGGAGCTCACCAAACACGACTTAGCAACGTAAGACCAGTGGAGTGGGGCTGAAAGTGTTCACGACCGGAAAACCGCCATTGGCCGTACAGAACGAACAAACGAACGACAATATTTGGCAATTTATTCATCCTATATGTTTACGCAGAAGTTCTGTATGTTTTGCCCTGACATTACAGCCGTATCCGGAGTTCTGCGTCTTTTTATCGCCTAGCCTGGCGGGCTCAGTGCAGGCGTAGCCGATAGGCAGCCACCCACGATACAACAACAGCCATAAAATATTGGTGTCGATATCGTTTGGCTTAAACAGCTTAACGACACCATAACTCATCAGCCGCATCGTGCCCTGAAACTTCATAAGCACTGTTTACCTACCAGGTCTATTCTTGGTATTTTCAACCCTCCTTATCATGTCCTGTCTAAGTGGTCGGTTGGATTCTTAAAGAGAGGCGTGCACAACCGCCAATCTACCGCTACGTTCCCTTAAAATACACTGATGGCATCACCTCGATTTGTGATGTGACGTTTGCGAGCCGACCACCCAGCTCAACGAACGAACCAACAACTATGAACGCCAAGTGGCATATTAAGTAGTTAATGAATGGTGGTTTTTGCCCTGTACAGCCGTATCCGGAGTTCTGCGTCTTTTTATCGCCTAGCCTGGCGGGCTCAGTGCAGGCGTAGCCGATAGGCAGCCACCCACGATACAACAACAGCCATAAAATATTGGTGTCGATATCGTTTGGCTTAAACAGCTTAACGACACCATAACTCATCAGCCGCATCGTGCCCTGAAACTTCATAAGCACTGTTTACCTACCAGGTCTATTCTTGGTATTTTCAACCCTCCTTATCATGTCCTGTCTAAGTGGTCGGTTGGATTCTTAAAGAGAGGCGTGCACAACCGCCAATCTACCGCTACGTTCCCTTAAAATACACTGATGGCATCACCTCGATTTGTGATGTGACGTTTGCGAGCCGACCACCCAGCTCAACGAACGAACCAACAACTATGAACGCCAAGTGGCATATTAAGTAGTTAATGAATGGTGGTCGTTGGCTTGTTCGCTGAGCTGGGCAATTTGATTGCAAACGTTTCATCACCAATCGAGGTGACATCATCAGTGCGTTATTGTGGAGCGTAGTAGTGCGTAGCGGTGGGTTGGTGTGAGCTACCAACATTTTCCTCTATAGATAGTCAATGCATTCCCAGTATTGAAATTTGGTAACACGAAGTTCCCGATGTTCTCTTTATGTTATTTGGTCGTTATGTGGACGATGATAACCGTGGAATGGGCGGGCTGGATGGTTTCAGTTCTGTTTTTACGTATATCCAGTTTACACGTGAGCCAAAGCAGAACAGATGGGCAAGTTTTCTAAAAGTACAGCGTGACTTAAATTTCACGGAAAGTACACCTCAATTTGTCAGTGTATTCTCATCAGTACCTACTTTTCATTGCAGTACAAGCGCAACCCAATTAGATGTCTGTCTGAGAGAGTAACGAAGATGTTTTTCTCTAACAAGAAAAACGGAAGTACTCGGAAGGTGGATTTTTTTAATGAAGTATATCCTGAGGGGTTCTACTCAAGAATAATCAGCTTACGAATCGGTGAACACGTCCGACATTTTGTTCTTGGGATTTAATTTAAGGCCCATCATTCGGTTCCGTTTGAGAACCGCTTCTCTGGCATAAGACGTCTGAAATTGGAATCACTTATATGAGCTTGGACTCCATTGACCCATGCATCTAATATATAACCTAGAAAGTCACGTGACATTTGCGCATGGTTTCTGACAACGTAGAAGTTTGTGATGAGTTGACAAGGAGGACCAGCTACAAAGAACAACTCTTGTCCAATACCTGTCACAATACCAGGTCATTTAGCACTATGTCACATGAAAACTACCCGGACGGTGACAGTACCTCGTCGAATTTTTGGGATGGAAACTAGTTCTAATACCATAAGAATGTGCCGGTGTATGTCCTTAACCTGTGATACGTGGAGTTGAAAATAAATTTTCTAAGCCCATGACGAAAGAAATTTAAATCACTAGCCAAAAACCTGCCAGAATATTAAAGAGGTCTTGTCCAATTTTACGGTCAGTTCCAAATGACACCAAGGTTGATCAGTCGACACATGGAGGGCAGTAGCGTTGGCCAATTGCATTTTAATGCGTATTGATTATAAGGGTGGCTTGGAATTACTTAATTGAAATCATCATCATCATCATCATCATTATCAGCTGTAATAACCGCGTACTGGTAGTACACTGGTTGTAGCTGCCACAGTTTCGTTCACCGATGATTGGGGGGTAAGTAGCTGC
>NW_008752038.1:185363-210654 GCF_000715545.1 Opisthorchis viverrini | reverse complement strand
GTTCGAGCCCACCCAGTCTTGCAGTAGCACTTTACACTTTGCAGGTGTGAAGCGCATACCAAATCGCGAGGCAGAATTATTTAGATTATTTAGTATTGTTTGCAATGCCACGGGGTCAGATCCTAGAAGAGCTATGAGAGCAGATACTGATATGCTTTGTAGGATCGTCTCAACCAATCATTGGTTCTTTGAAAAAATAAAACAGTACTTTGGAATGCAAGCATTTGATTCAGCCTGCTTCAAGAGCTGAGAGTGATTCAGCTTATCACCCAACAAGTGTGGACTGAATAATTACTGCTTCTATGTAGATAGCTGTTCAACTTTCTGTAATTTGAGTGTTTACTTTAGACTTCATGATTCACTCACTACATTGACATTCATGACTACTGAGTATTTTTATGCTGGCGGTTGTAGTACTATCCAAAGGTAAGTTTAATTTGCGTGAAAACGTGTCTGACCTACTTCAAACTCCGGATGCAAAACTTTCGCCGGCTGCAACGTAACTTTAAAATTCAAAGGTCATTTACAAAGACACTGGCCAAAGGCGGAAACAAATGCTAAGGCGTTCTTAATGCAAGCTACGTTGTGATTTGGATTCGAAAACTTCTCCAAAGCTTCCTGCATTTTACTGTGTAGACAGCCTGGTTATAAATAAGTCTGTATAACTGTCCACATTATGCGATACTTAAGTGCTCGACGTTTCCCACCCAACACATGTCAAGCAAAAGATAGATATCCCTAGTTGGTAAGATATTTCTGTCTTTTCTTGGTCTCTATTAGATGCAATGATTGGTTGTATTGTTCACACACCCCAGCCTAAAACTGTTATGGATAATGGGCGTTTGCGTAGCTGCATCCATCATTGTTAAAAATGACATGTTAGCAAACTGGTGATGAAGTTTTCGTATCTGTTCTCATGACAACGTTATCGGTTTTTTTATTCCCTTTGGAAAAGTCATACAATCTTGAGTTGTGTAACACCATGTTTGAACGCCACAAATTATGCATCAACCATGAATTGCATTTGGCTTCATCCCTAAGCATCAGAAATCAATTCAAATCTGTGGACCTCTCGTGCGTAACGGAGCCCTGCGTCGTGCTGAATGAGGATGCGCAGCGCGAACGCACGGAACAACAAAGCAGACGAAAGTGAAATTCATACAGAAAAGCGGCAGCATTTTCGCGACAAGCATCTCCTGTTCTAACTTATATTGTAGCATACTAACAGGACAAGTTTTTGGTCCATTTTTGAAATAACCTTTGGTAGCGATAGTCATTGGGGTGTCGTTTAAACACAGGTCTGGTGGACCATACCTAAATCCCTCGTAAAATCAACAGATGCAGATCATCCGATTTGTGAGCAAAAATTTGTGACTTTGATTCCGTTCGTAGAGAGTCTCACGATCAGTCAACTTTTCAAAGTCCCCCGGCGCCGAACATTATTGTGTGAAGGTACTAGTGAGACCCGTATATTCTCACTAAGGCCTAAAATCCGCAGTGGCAGAAAGCACATCGTCTCGTATTAAGACCCTCAGCAAAAATATTGAAATGTGTCTTAAGAGACGAAATATTCTGGAAGACAAGAAATAGAGGGTCCGAGATGACAGACAATATTTATGCTAGGCTTATTTTTATGCGCTAGGTAGAAGTTGCTAATATTAATATAATACGTATCGGTAGTCTTAGTGGTCACAATCCTTCCAATATCTTAACGTAATTAGACCAATGTACAGTGTTATTTAGTAGCCTGAATATTTACAAAAACTTAGATCATTTGATTGAACTTTTCCACCTCCGAGTAACCGATGTTAACTACACTCGTGCGGGTAGCCACCGTACCCTGAACATTTCGCTCAGGTAGACTAAATAACTTAACGTACGCTTGACAAATAACAGTATGGCCACCCAGAAGTAACCTTTTTCTGCCATAAACTGTTTGGCAAACAGTGAAGTTCTTGGTCAAGTGGGTTGAAGAATTCACGTCTATAGAAATTAACGTCCACGTGCTTTTGCTCCAGTGTTCCTGAATGTGATCAACACGCCTAGCTTCGCCAAGCTGTCCACCAGGCAAAGCTTGTTGAATAATAACTCTTGCCATCTGTCTTCAGTGTGCATCAGAGGAACTATCCACAACCTGTCGTACTTGTTTGAACTGTTACGGACGTCGTTGTTACAGAACAGAGGACCCAGAGTCCAAAGATTGGCACCATTAAGACCAAGTATACGAACAAATGTATATATGTGAGCTACGATTGGGTAACGAAATCCAGTGATTCAAATTCGGCAAGTTTTAGACGAAATACCTCAGTTATGCATCTGACTCTATGACCCTCCAGAAACGATGGTCTGAATTGCTCATCAGCGTTGAACAGTCAGTCAAATGATAAATTGGTTCATTAGATAACACAAGTAGTACATCATGGTCCTAAAAAGTTCTGACACTCAAATAAAAAGGAGGTCGAATATTAGTACACGGTTTCTCGGGACCCAGTGATCAGGCCACCACGAAGCAGTTTATAATGCATTGCATTTTTTATCAATAATATCAAGAACAAGCATCCCACATATCCGGTACGTTGTTCTCTTCAGGTACTATAATATGCTAAAAACACTCTATCGTGAACACAACTCACTTCACAAATAGTTATTTCCTGAGAGTGCAAGACGGTAAACCTTTTGTAAATTTCCTGCACCAGTAGAGAATAAAATAATTTCTAGCCAGTGGATGAAAGTGCAATTACCACGAATGTGTTTTTTCCTCAAACAGGTCTACCATTTGGTAGATGTAACATATTGTGAGCAACTTGAGCATATTTATGAAGGAAAATACTCACAGGGTTGCTGAAAACTCTTCGACAGCCCACGACTGGTTTCACCCTTCTTGGGGCTCACCAGGTAGGCGTAGTCCCCAAGTTTCCGTCATATTTAAAATTAGAGGGAATATTGGTAACAGGGAAAACGATTCAACTGTCACAGGTTTTTCAGTATTAATTAATAATAGTGCATGTTTTGTAACTTATTGGCCTGGCGGCAAATAGTCATATTAACATTCCATATTTTCTCACCGATTCCATTGAACAAGCGCTGCAGACTTCCGAGCTTACTTGCTACCTATCTGCAGCCCTTTCCGCTTGACTTTCAGGCGTCCCTGAAGGATAATTATCCTTTTGAACAGTGGCCGCGATAGAACTTTTGTTTTAGGTTTCCTTATTTTAACCGATTAAGTTGGTACGCGATTAACCACAGTACGAATTTACTGATTTCCAAAGTTGTTTTTGGTTTCAGGAACTGCTTTCAACTAAGCATACTCGAAAATACCCGTTCTCTTGTTCAAATCCATTTAGCGTTCTTGAGGTTATGGCTTCTTCTCGGATCCTAAAAAAATTTCTCTTTTTGACATCAGCAGTGCACGATAAGGGCAGTTCGTATAATAGGGGTGTTTGTAAGCGCTGTAGATCAGGACCAGACGGTAACCCACCAGCATCAGTAGACAGTTATATTGCTATCAACTCTTGATTTAAGTACATTAGTACATTAATACACTAGTACATTAGTAGTGCAAAGAGTCAGCAAGAGGAACCATCTCCCTCAGACCGGTTTGGCGGTTCCCCGTTTGTTGTCCTTGTTCGGATGGGCCAGAAACCTTCGAAGTAGTTCAACGTTTGGTCTTAGTGACAAGCCCTGCTTCATGCTCTAATGTGCAAACACTGCTAGTTGCAATGGGCATTGCTTATCCTGCATTAAAACGTAAGAGGAGAGAATCTATATAAAGGATGCTTCGGATCCAGTTCCATCGAAATAGTCGCACGAACAACCTATCGGTGGCTGACGGTCGGCCGAAAAGTCAGGCACAAAATGTAACCCCACAAATGAACCAGAGAAAGTAAGTGTACATAAAATCTGCTTTTGCAAATCTGCCCCGGTGTGTATAAATATGTATTAAAGAATGACCAGGCGTAGTTAAAGATCGAATTTGTATAATATTGTGCAAAACTTGCCACCATTTAAGTCAATCTGTATGTTTGTCTGTCCTGCGAAAATTTGCCCAGAGGATTCTGTTAACGCAGCATTGACCGCACTTTGTGAGAGCTTGCTTTGAGGGACAGCCAAAAAGACTCATGGGCAAGTTTTTGAATGACTTAAAGGAGATATTCTGGAAAAAGGATATATGTCATTGATCGAGTAACCGCAGGTTGGCACTGCGGATTTCAGTTTTGACACAGCACGAATCATCAGCACCCGCCTTGATATCCCAACACCTTACTTGGTTAGTGATGCCTATGAAATATATTGTAAAAATCCTAAGAAATTCGCAAATAAATTGACTTAAAGAGATATTCTGGAAAAAGGATATGTCATTGATCGAGTAACCGCAGGTTGGCACTGCGGATTTCAGTTTTGACACAGCACGAATCATCAGCACCCGCCTTGATATCCCAACACCTTACTTGGTTAGTGATGCCTATGAAATATATTGTAAAAATCCTAAGAAATTCGCAAATAAATAATCTCTAGTGTAGACCTTATATTCGCTGCATTTCATACCTCAACATCTCCACTCGAAATCCGAATCGTCTCACTGGGGTTTCTTCTAAAAACATGGTTTACTATTTATGGCATTTGGAAAGTTGGTAAGGCGTGTGTTCACCGTCCGCTAAATAAAGAACGCACGAAATGGCCGTAACATTCCACAAAATACTTTCTAATATCCAAATCGTCGACTCAAGTTAGCGTAGCCAGAATAAAAATGTAGGTCCCAGCGGAACCCCACATTCATGCATGCAGAGCTAAGACACCGTCCGGCCATTTGGCACATGTGAGCGCAGAAATATCTAAATTATGTCCTAACTGAGAGGATGGTGCTTTAGCCCTTTATTGAGGATTGAACATCCTCGCACAACGGGAAGACAATGAAACGTCGTCTAGTACGAAGAAGTCATTAGAAACACCTAGATAGTAATTCACATTTTATCTATCAAGGGATGATTTGCCATTCTGTTTGCTGAGTTTGGTTATCGATGCAGATCAACACCACCCATTGTGTGCAGGTGTTTGACAATAACTACAGCCCACATGGCTTGCTTCGCTAAACAACTTTCATATTTACGCTGACGTCGCAGACGTCAACAAAGCATTTTATTCAAGACACGAAAATATGTAAAGTATTTCGAAATAAGAAGTCTGGGGTCGAATTTGTCTTTGGTGGTGTTATTCATAACCAACTTGTCGAATTGCTATTTTTCGAGATGTTATTGTGTTCCACTATGTCTGGTGCAGGGTTGTGGTGAATTCGTACTATCACGATCTCTTTGCCGTTATTCGGACCAGGCGAGGCGCCCTTAAGATGTTGATCAGCCATGACTTCCGGCACTAACAAGCAGCTTATCCAAAGGCAAGGTGGTGTGTTGTATCAAACATTGAACAATGATTTGAGCGTCTCGTGTACCACGGCGCCGCAAAAATGCAGGTTTTTGTGGGTTTTCACGAGAGGCTTTTGAACCTATGCCTCCAAAAAATTTCATGTCTACGTTAAGAAGCTTGTTCCATTTTTTCACTAATTAAACTTTCGAAAACACCGTCGAAAAATGAACAATGTCAGCGAGAAGGGAAATTAAGGTCCTAAGGGTCCAGTTATCCGGAATGCAATAATTAGCCTTCAGGTGTTTTTCTCCTAAGATCTTCAATGGATCCGCTCCACATGAATTGTTAAACTGATATGCAGAGTAAACCCATGACACTGAATACTTAAGCATATAACTAGAAATCTAAATGACTGAGCTTTCGTTTACTAAACACAGAAGTTAATACTAAAAAGGCGCTAAACGCTAAACACATGAATTCCCTTTAACACATTAATTAGGGTTGAAAGCTGGGCAAAGGACCACCCAAGCTACTCCATCACCTAAAATCTACCATGAAGTTCACCGTCAACTAAGAACTGCACTTTAAAAAAAGTAATATGAAGTGTAGTGAGAGCGTCAGTCGAATTCAGCACAGATGAAGTGAACTGGTTCTAGGATGGTATTGGTAGGTGCCGTATTTGCTACATGTCAAAAGGCATCCGAAAGGCAGTTTTGCTGAACGACGTCTCAGACACTTCGCACAATGTTCATCAGAACTGGTACACTCAAATCCATATATACAAGATAGCACGTACCAATTGACGTCAACAATGATTTCCGTCAATATTCCGTGCGCTATTCTGATTAGTGAAGTATGTTTCGAGTAGCGTGAACTCTGCTCTGGCTTCTACTAATCGGTGAGTAGGTCCTCTCATAGTGCAGATAGTTGTTTGCCGTCACTCCGCTTAGAACAGAGAGGACAACGCAAACTCCTAGTGCTTCTGTACAGTGACATTCGGCACACCGTGGCATATTGGAATGGGATGTATCGACTTGATCAGGCAGGACATTGTCTCTTTTCGTCATCATAAAAGGTAGAATACGATATAATTTTTTCTCTCTTATTTTCGGAGATGAGCGGTATTTTGGGGTGGACGACTTTCGTTCAATGTTTCGTACTCTTACTTGTCCCCTTATTCTGCCTATTAATCTGGGTTCAGAATTCTTGCAACGTAGACTACGTATGAGGTTGTTTTTTCCGGGTGCAATAAAAGCCTCTCTGTAGTGAGGTTGCAGTTTTTGAGCTTCTTTCATTCTCGTTTACTCGGCTTAGGTCTATCGATCAGCCGAGATTTCCACACCCATCAACTATGCCTTTGCTTATACGGGTTTCCTAAACGGCTAAGCTGTTTAGTATCGCACATGATTATTATTAGTACGGCTTCATCAGATTCACATTCATTGGGCTTCCAGGCAGTCGGCGTTTGCCTTTCGTAACACGGTCTGGCTCATAACAGTTGTCTGAATCAATCATATTTCCTGCATTAAGTTCGGTGAGACCGCGCGTTTGTATGTTTAGGGCCGTACTTTTCGCATTCGCCATTGGTACTGCGATTCGTACAGCTGGCACGTCCTCAGATGATTTAATGTTTTTTTTTCTGATTGCCTTTTCGATTAATAGATTATTGTGTTAGTCTCTTTTCAGTGACAGCGAAGTATCCTCCGAGCAAGACTCTGTTATCAACGATACGATGGCTCAAGGAACAATTCAGATGACAGCCAGAATGAGAATGAGAACGTAAATTTTCATCACTAAGCTTTGCCAAATGTTCTAGTATTGAACATTAGTCGGTCATCAAAATTTAGCTTGGGTTGTGAAGTAAGTTTAGCAGAAATTGATATTGTTCTAAATTTTACGCTCAAGCACCAAAATTGGCATCGCCCTGTAGACTCACTTTACTGTGTATCCAGTTTCACTTTTCGCCAGATACTTACTGCTTAGGTCCTCCGTTAAGTCACAGGCTCAATATTTTCTCTGCTCACTTTTGTTACGTTGACTACCCAATCTCATCCCACTGAAAGTAGCTCTTGAGGCCCTGAAAACTAGGAGTAAAATTTTATAGCTGCTATCACTAGAAGGCGTTTGCTATCTCTATCTTGCCCGGGTCGCTAGAGATGGCTCAGTGGTCAAGACACAAACTTCTCGATTGGGCGGTCAGCCTTGACATATCGACGACACATGCCAAGAGCCGTGCAGCCAGGCAGTTCTCATCTTCATAGTTCCTCTAGATGCCATGGCACTTAAGCATCGAAAGAAGGTTGGACCTGAACAATTGTTATTGGTTGCATTTCGGCGCTATTCCACCGGTTTACCCTATATCCCGGTTTATGGCCGGTTTACCCAGCACCCCCCAATCTGCGGTATCCTGGTGGCATGAAAATCACTCACTCTACTCAAGAGCTCGTTATAGGTACAGTAATTTCGAATGGTCAAAATGCCCGCGTAATGAACTGTAATATAAGTTGTGAGTAAAATCGTTGAAGAAAATCTGATGGGACGTTCCTCATTCCGAAATACCGAAAATCCCCGAAAATATAAGAAAAAATCATTTTGTATTTCCACCTCATTTCCTGACAAGAAGAGGCATTGTGCTGTCTGATCAAGTTGATACAGCCCATTGAGATATGCCATAGTGAGCGGGTTCAACCGATTGGCCCTAAGCGAAGTAATGGCAAACAACTATCTGCCCTAGGGGCAGAACTACTCACCGGTCAGTAGGACCCACGCGAGCCGACATTTATCTAAATAACGCAAGGAATATTGACAGAAATCATTGTTGACGTCAGTTGGTATGTGATTTACCGTCCATGTTGATTTGAATGTATCGGTTCTAATGAACATTGCTCCAGATGACTGAGACGTTGTTCAGCGAAGCCAGTTTATTTCACTTGTGCTGGACTTGACAGACACGCTCTCTTTTCAATCGATAATTATTTATTAGAAAGTAGAATTCTTATGTGACAGTGAAATGGAAGGTAATCCTTATGTAATGAATAGTTATTTGATGGGACGCCAGCACCTCTGCATTGTCAGTACGGATATCCGAAGCTATTGGATGATATTCCATCAAGAAACACGAATTGTTTTGCATAAAATCTTACAAAATTGGTCGATGCTATTTGGTAATCTGTTTTTTCGGTGTAGTATTGTCAAGTGCTTAGGTTATTCAGCTCTTCACAGTGAAGTACACCGGCGAACGTCACAAAAGCTGATTAAATCACACAGTCCCAATTTTCCATACTCGGCATCTCTGATTCAGCGGTTGTAACTGATTCTGGTCTCAAGGGAAATTTTCAACTTGTCTTAGTGTGTGTACATCGTTAACTTTGTAATTTTCATAAAATTTCACAGAGGCTATAAATTCTTATTTTTGTGATAAACCATTCTCCTATGCTATTCTGCTTCAAATCAAACTCACGCCAATTTGATGAATTTAAGATCTTTTACCCATCTAATGCAACACTCATTGTTCCTTTTTTATCTTCCAATCTCCCTTTTCCTGTAGCGAGCTAAGATGTGAAAAATAACCAAATATCTGCATCCACGCTGGAAAAGTGAACTACGAATCATCTCAAACGTTTATATCTCTGTGAACCAAAATATGTCTGGCTTCTATTCTCCAAATAGGGTTGAGCAACCATCTGGTGGGAAGAATATGAAAACATTGAGCTGTAAATAAATTCACCCCAGTGTGAGGACATATACCTCTCGAAGACGAGAGTTTTTCGATGCTTTTAATAACTCCTCTTAAGGAGATGGAGGTACCCTTTGAAATTGAACACCTAACGTGCGATCACAAATGTAATACATATTTAATACTTGGTTGACTATCAAAAAACAGTTGTTTTGCAAAAGAGGAAAAATGTTTCCCTCAGAAATTGACTACTTCAATGTGTGCAATTTCTAGAAGAGCGAAAATTCATTCTAATGTCAACCTGCGTTTTACCAAAAAGCCTAGTACATATTTACTTGCCGATCAGACTGCGAACTAAGTAGTTAGAAAACTATAATCACAGGTATATTCAACTAAAATTTCGGTGGATTGAAATATTAGCAAACTATGGTCGCAGCATTGCGCCCTTACTTGGATTGACCGGCAGTGCATGTGCTTGGACACATCCAGGTAGGGACCCAAAATTCAATCGAAACCAGCATGTCAGCGATACTTCAGCGATGCATGCTGAACGAATCACAAAAGAAGTGGGTCTTCGCGCTTTTAGCGATGTGAGCAACTTTCGTTGGTTTCTGTCACAGCGTTCCCCCATATCATTTCTTTCTTATTTTAAAAATATTTCGGTTTTTTGGTCAAGTGGCATTCTGCAGCTACCACAGCCATACCGCGCTCCATCGGTTGCAATACTTATCCGTGTCACTCAGCGCACTAAATTCGCGGACACACTGTACTTCATTTATAATTCATTTCACGTCACTGACCGGGTTGAAATAGCTATTCACTCCGAAATGACCACGTTTCCGACACTGTGGTTAGCTAAATTTATGAATAGGACGGGAGCTGGGCAACAGTATACAATGTAGAGTGGATATCCCAAATATGGGCTTGGGATTTTGAAGGACGTTGCGCTATCTGTGGTGAAATTTAGCAGAAGTAACAGGTTTTGAAAAATGAGATTCTCATTCATCTCTGGGCTCTTCCTTTAACTTTTTCAACGTATACTCGTACAGAACATCAAAAATGTTAAACAGAAATCTTGATTGCATAAACATCTCCATCTACAATCGTTTTATCTCCTGAAAGGCAAATGTGATAGAAAATTAGAATGCAAATCGGTTGAGGATACTCGTATATCAATTGGGGCTGAAACAGTGATTTCTGGACTAGGCTCACAATGGATTTAATTAAAAGGAGAATCCTGCGCTTTGAATGGAAATAGGTGTTCATAGATGAGCAAAAATTGCTATTATACCAGGGTATGTGCGTGAAATTACTGCTACTTACAACACATACTACTGACACAACCTGTCGCGGGGTCGATGCCCAGGTACGCGAGTGTACTGTCTACGTCTCCAGAGGACATAGGATACCTTAATGAACTAACAGACTCTGCTACCGGATACCTGTTTAATATTCAAGAACATAGTAAAACAATGAGTTAAGTTGTGTTTACCCACTGCGATTAGTCATTTAAAATCAGCCCTGTTCGGTCGAGGTCAGCAGTCACCGTATTCAAGGAACGGGGTTCAATTCACCCAACTTGTACATCACTGATATCCATGCAGGTAAACAAATACTAAGGACCAAATGTCTAATTCGATACAATCTCAACAAAATACAATACATCACCACTCCTTTTGTACACCTCGAGGTATTTTCTCTGCTGTACAAACTTGAACACTAGTTTGGTGGGCACAATATTAATAAATGAAGACCTAAAAATTTAAAAACACTCCTCTCAGCTATGAAGCATGTACATACACACTACTAAAAAAATGATGTGCACACTTCTGTCGTTTATCTTCAGTGTTTATCTTCAACGCTGTTGGATACCGGTAAATTGATTGATGGTGGGTGTCCTTCAGGAAAATGGGAAGCGGTGCAATTATTCAACAAAATAAGATCACACTGAGGGGCAAAGCTGCTCAAAGGAGACATTTTCTCCAGCGTGCGGCTCGCCTGTTTTGTGGGTCTTTTAGCTAGTTCGTCTTGATCTGCATGGTCGGAATTAGGTGAGAACTGCCGAGGTGAAAGTTTGAGAAAATTTCCATCACAGAAACGCACATCTTGTCTATGTCCCAGCGATTGGGTGTTAATCGGTGCATGTTTGATTTCTCCACACTGTAGCTCGATTGGTTCGTGGACTTGACCAGCTGCAATCAGCGGAGAAGCGGAGCAACTTTCAACGTTGGGTTGCCTACGATCAGCTTGAGCTGGGCTGGAGTGGCAATATAAATCAGCGGCGTTTGTGCCAGCCCGACCAACTGTGAGATTCAGATATCCGGCACAGCTTTCTTTCCGGAGACCACTACCATAAAAGGACTCTATATCCGAGTGTTTGTACAAATGGTGCGAACATATGTTCTCATCAGCAAAACTATAATCAGGTGCTTCAACCTTTGGGTAGCAAGCGGGCTCATTACAGACAGCTGGAGTAACTTGATATAGTGCAGCAGCCGACAGCTGATAGGGTCTGCTGAAAGAATTTACACGTTTCTGCCGAGGGATTTGTGGATTGACGGATTTCGCCGGATAATACATATTGGAGGTTGAAGTAGATAGATGTAGAGGTGAGCCACAATGCTTATTAGGTCCAAGAAAGCGAGTTCTTTTGTACACCACCAACATGAGTAGGCCGACAAGGAATAGTAACAGTATTAAACCAACGGAAATCCAAATGAGTTGATGCATGTTCAGACAAACTGCGTAAGGACAGCTGGAGTTGATGGATGATGATACTGAAGATGACATTGCAGTTGGGCCCATTGGTTGAAATTGAGTGTCCGTTAGACCGCTTAACCCGACACTGTTCTTGTTCAAAGTATCTGAGATAGTTGAGAAAAAAAAAGATGACCTCTGATGTCGCATGTTTTGAAAAGTGTGTGTACTCTTTGAAGTAAAAATAAAAGACTATATCAACTTCGACAGCAGACAAATTCAACACGATGGAAAATGTGTCCAGCAGGCTTCAAACGTCTGTGGCGCTCCCTGACTGGGGAGTCGTGACTGGTGGGCCAGTCGATCGACACAAACAAGGTATGTCACTGGGTCGCCGTTCAAAACGTCGGGCCTTCTGCTCAGCGCAAACATGGCCATCTGTTAGGACGTAAACATTCGGATGTTCAGCGTGCGCTGGTGTAGTAGAGGTAACACGCACGCTTCGCATGTCAGATATGCGGAGTTCAAATTCCGGCACGCCCGATGGATATGCACCACTGCTGAGCTCTAATAAGAACGGAAGTCGAGTCCAGAGCTTCCTCCCTCTTGTGTGTACTCACCAGGATCATTGCACGAGAACGGAAGGATGGTTATTCAGAGTCATGTGAGTCTTTATTCTACAGAA
The DNA here is from genome assembly GCF_000715545.1 of Opisthorchis viverrini. NCBI lineage: Eukaryota > Metazoa > Platyhelminthes > Trematoda > Opisthorchiida > Opisthorchiidae > Opisthorchis > Opisthorchis viverrini. Next base: position 198,235 of record NW_008752038.1, on the reverse strand, counting down.
TCCTGCAACTGCCAAAACCTAAACTTGTGGAACTTAATCTGTCTTGCTTCCAAGAGCCGCACATTTGCTCACGAAGTCTCGTTTGACTGTACACTCCGGTGATTCCTAGCAGGCAGCTTGGGGAAAATTAGTTTTCGACGAGCTCCTATCTGAACATCGTTACTATCTATTTGGATCCTAAGGTCGTTCATATTTAGTAACAACCAAAACCCGAGCAACGCACTGGTTTCTGGGTCATTTGAGGCCAAAATTCATAATTCATAATTTTATTATTTCGAAAAAATTTCAAGCATATATACCTCTGCTTTTTATCATGCGAACACCTATTTTCATAATAATACTTGTTCGTCTCCTCATACGATGTCCATATTTATATGTGGAGCTAGCGAAATACACATATTTGCATACCAACATGGCTTTGTTGTGAAACCCCCGGGAACCCAGCTGATTTCATGCTATTCGGGTTCAGGTAGAACAGAAGGTTGGTGGTAATAGGGAACCGAGCCTACCTGATAAGCCCTAAAGAGGGCGAAACTAGTCGTGGACTGTCAAAGATTTTCAGCAACCCTATGAGTAGTGTATCACGTCTATCAGAATGAACCTGTTTTCATGTGGATAACGGAATGTCGAAGTGAAGATTGAAAGGCAGTCACCATCTTACTACTCTAATGTGGTTCGTTCAACTGAGAAATGAAACGGAGAGCATTGTACAAACCTCAGAACAACTTTCGTTGACAGTGAATAAGGCTTGGCTTCTACCAAGACAGTATAACACTCATGAAACTGCAAAAAGTGAGGCAACACTTCTATAAAAAAATACAGGTACATGTCAGTGTGAAAAAAGGTCTGGTCTTCATTGTTAACCACACCACGAATCCATAATGTCTAGACCATACTGCGGTCCATGTCATTCTACGGGAATTTTACAATAAATTATAAGCGATTTAATTTACACCCAGGAAGGTTCCAGAAGAACGTAAAAAATTATCGAGTTACTAATACCTTCAAGGAAAATTGCCTTGTTAGGGAGATGCTCAGAAATGTGTGTAAATGTGCTTGTTCTGAGATATTTCAATGAAATTTCCGGTACGTTTTATCAGCAAACAGAGGGAAAAAAGATCACTAATAGACGAGTACAACTTGCTTGCCATCTACCATCAGTTGGATAGTTTTCAGATTGTCCTTTGTTTTACTTCACTCAACTAAATTATTTGTATTTGAACAGGCCACAAAGGTTCAAAATCCAACAAGTAGTCAATGACGCATAATGCAAACACCTTTGACAGCCAATTGAAGATAAATGTATTTGTTAAACTTCAGGCAATTTCCTTCTGATTAATTCTGGGCTTTTGAGATTAAGGGGAAACCTAAGGGATAAATTTACGTCCTGTTTACTGTGCGAATCTAGGCACAGATTTGTGACACAGTTGAGCCAATGTGTGGTCTGCAGGTCTTGTATGACCCCTCCTGTCAACAAATGCTAATGATAGAGTGAAACGGTGTTTGAATACAAACGGCAAATCGGCCTGTTAGTCACACCAGTGGCAGAATAGTAGATGTATACCTTCATGAGTAAGCAATCTATTAAAAGTTAGAAGGCTGTTTAAGAACAAGGATATTCACCAGATTCGGCAGATCACTCAGAGGTCCACAGATGAATTAAGAAGACCGCCTTGATTCGTGAACAAAGAAAGTTCTAAATAATAACAAGAACCTGTAACAAATAGCGCACCTTTCGATGATACACTCGAATAAACGAGATGCTAACATCGTTGATGACATGTTTACCACTGCACTCAGTATATGAATCAACTGTGTAGTTTTTGTTCCAAATATAGTTGTAAACAGGATGTCAATCTCTTGTTTCTCCCTTGAACCTCACGGTGAGCTCTGATGGAGAAAGAAAGGGGTAGCGGGTTCTATCCAAAGTTTACCTCAACGTAGTGGATCACCCTATACAAATCGATGGTTGATTCTGACCATTCATGGAACAACACTTCGAGGATTGGTGAAACCTCTTCAGCAGGCCGGCACAGATTTTGCTTCTCTGAATCCCAACGGAAGGGCAATCACTCGGACTTCCGTTAACCTCAGTCAGAGCAAACCATATATACCTATTAGGGGACCAGCAAAACAAGATTAAAGAGTCCATTATAAATCAAGTAATGCTGGAATTCCCCGAAGCGTTGCCAGTAAGAAGGAGTTTTAGGTCAATATAGGTGGCTAGGCCGTTTTTTAGGTTGTAGATGTGTTCGGTAAGATATTCCAAAATAGTCTGTTCATGCATTAGATAAAACCCAAGAGGTGACCTGTAAAGAAGGTGATGTGATATAAGACCCCTGAGGAAAGAAGCGAGAACACTTTCAGTTTCCCCCATTGTTGTATTGAACAGAAGACTCGTTGCTCTTCGGATAAACCAGAGTAGAGATCGGAGTCCGCTACTCTTCTTGAACGTCTGCTAATGTCAAATGGCTTGTGTGCTGATCCAGAGGAAATCCGTACAACTAAGTGTAGTTGTATTTCAAAAGATACCGGAGTCGTCTTCAGGCTAAACACCATGGTCAATTATATGGCATTATATGTCATTTTCTGATGCACACGACTGCGCACTGAAAATGTGGTGAACTGCAACGAAGGGGATTTAAGCAGATTAAGAAAGCCAATGTTGAGGCGCCTGTTTTAGATTTTTAAAGTCAGCAAGTGCCCGTCTAGTTTGGGTGCAGTGCTACTTTAAGAAGGCAGGCCGACCATCCACAGTAGACTCAATCTATTGAAATCTGAAATAAACTAGGTACACATGGAGGAGATAACAGAAATCTTAGGCAACTTTAACTGAAATTCCAGAACTGTTGAAAATAACGATGATGATTAGAACAGAATTTCATACCAACAAGAGACAAGTGTTTATCGCCGATACGCTTTAGTTGGCTTATGAGTTCTGAGATAGCGACAGGTGAGATTTATTGATAGAAGTTCCATGACAAGTTACTAAAAGAGATTATAGAGGCCAACGAATTAGATTAATCGTATACACAAATCCATGGTGTAATTCACAGAGATGGAAATTAAGGCTTTCTTGAAGGGCTTGTATTTATTCGCCATCGACGATGGACGATTAACGATTCAAAGGTGGCTGACCGTGTATACCTAGTTACTTGCCTACCTAGTTAGTAAAGTGGTGTGAAGCGTTCAGTTGCCCCATAATGTGGGAGGATATGGTTTCAAGACTCCCAAAATAAAGTGGCGTATCAGAAACTACTTCTCCAGCTGCACCGTCTTTTAAACCACCGGGACAAGATGAAGGAATGAATAGACCTAGTCATGAAAACCGACTCATCCATGACAATTAGTGGAAGTGTACTTCTTCGAATGCAGTTAGTAGCTTGCCCTATAATGCTTTATTACCATTGCCATTTTTTGAAAATTTATTAGGTGAGTTTAACCATAATGATGAAACAGTGATGAACCGCTCCAGATATCACTCGGCACAATATGACCATCCGATCATTTTGCCATCGGATAATAAGTCGCGATGCGTAAGCAAGTAGATTAAAATCTTTTCTCGGAAAAATTGTTTATTTAAGCGTTGAATCAGCCTATCCGCCAAATGTGGTGAAAGCAACCAAACTAATCAGCATAAGTGAAAAACGCAAGAGGACATTCATACTTGATACTGGTGGAACACAAGAAAAAACCAACACCACTGATAGGATACAACCTGGCCCAGCACTACACCTTAAGTGAAGCAGCACACTGATGTGTAATACTTTCGGTTTATTATCCCTGAAATCTCCTAACCCAGAGGAGTTACGCAGCGGTTAAATGAATCGATATTGTGCCAGAATTACGGCAATTGGGCAAGGGAGAGGCATTTTGTGAACTCCGATTTGGTTCGCTTTGACGTCGTCGTGTACACAAACATCTCCAGGAAGATGTTTTGGTAGTGACAAAGAAGTTGTAATCGAAAGAGCATGGAGTTGAGGAACGAACAAGGCTGCTGGTAGATAAAATGGTTAAGGACATAAGAGCATAACTGAATATTGACCAGTTTGCACTTGGCAAAACTTTTTCCCAACGAGAACAAGATCCTGTGATGGGATCTTCAATATCCCCATCTTTAGCTAATATTCACATGGGGACTTTCGAACAAATGGCCTTGGTCGGATATCATCGTCTCCCGGGAATACTTTGACTGCATGTCAACAATACCTTTGATGAAATTTAGTATGGTCAGTACAGCAATTTCTACGACTACCTCAAGACTTAGATCCTCATATCACTTTCAGAATGGTGATAGAGTCCATCTCGGACATACTACCCTTCCTAGGCTGTATGATATAGTGGTGAAAGAATAAAAAATACTGTCTACCAGAAGCCAACAGGCACAGGAACCGTCATAAAGTACTAATCGACACTGCCAGTATTATCTCATCAATGTTCAGTCAAGTTAGAACGCTGTGCACAGAATTGGTTGACCGAACATCAGCCCGGATCAAGGTTATCAGCAGATTTCAAAGAATGTAATACTGAATGAGTTTTGATTAAGCAACATCTCACAAGAATATTGGCTCTAGCATCAAGACTGAGTGAGGAATCAATTGACAAAACCGTCATTCCACACAAAACATTAACATCTAAGGTCATTCAAAGAATGCTGAACACGATCAAAACCCGAGTAGCGTTCCAGGAGGGGAAAATGTTCCATGCTGTCTTGATTCTACTGAAGCATCCCTTCCCGGAGGAAATGAATAGTGACTGTATGCATTAAATAAAAACACCAATCACATCAAGGTTTACATTGGACAAACAGAGAGGGAACTGCAATTCAGAATTGGCAAACATAGGAGAAGAATAAACAAACCACCAAGGAGTGCGGACAAATACCAAGCGCCGATCAAAGACTCGGTGATGGGGAGGGGGCATTCTTTAAACAAAAAAAGTAGATCGGAAGAACATAGAGCGCGATTCACAACTCATCGACCAGTGGCCGAGGCGGTGGAAATCAACAAGTGTCGCAGTGTGAATAAAATTGAAAGTGTGGAACTTGTAAGCATTTGAAGAGCGGTCTTCTATGAAGCGAAGTGACATGTGACGGCGTAAGTTTGTCAAAAAATGTACAATCATTAGCAAAATGGGGTAGAAATCTCAACCCCAACAAAGTTCACAGAATCACTCTCCCTTACATGACTATCGTAGCACTAGCTCATCCGCACAGTCGAGCAGTGTATAACCGAGGTTCAAGAGGAATCATCACCTATACCTAGTCGGAAGAATTAGGTTCTAAGCTAGACCCAAATCCGTTTAGGTCACCCGTTGGTCATGGCACTTGCTGGCCCACTCCAGCAAACAAATTCCTTATCTGACACCCAACATTAACTCAGTCTACGTTGACCGATTGGTTCTCCTTCCATCATAAACCTGGAAAAAACTCGCAACTTGGTCACTTCTCCTGAAAGAACTTTTGTGTCAAAAGCGCGACGCTGCCCAGTGATAAATCTACTGTTTTTTTCAAAGCTTTTCTGAAAACTCCGCTCCTAGTTGTATGTCTGATAAATCTAGGACGAATGAGTTATGAAATACTGCGATCCAGTTCGCCAGTTGAAATGGATCCTGTATAAATCAGATTCTTGAAACGTGTCAGTTAAACCGAATATTTGAGCTTAAACAATCAGTCAAACGCTGAAAAACATCTTCAAACCCTAATGCATATGGTAATACCAATGAGACATCGGTATCAAATTCTGAACGACTCCGTTGGATAATTGAAAACCACTGAACGTACCATGATCACAGTCCTAAATTCCCAGATGCCACAAGATTTTTTCAGTTGAAATTGAGTAAGGCAACCAATATACAAACCATCAACAAGATTATTACGCCTGCTGACCAACCTTTGTAATCACGGTCGTTTTCATGAACTTCCACATGTGCCCAACGCGTGATGAAAAGTTTTTTCGAGGAGGGCACGATGTTAGTTTGCGTTTCGTTGAAAATATCCTCGTTAACCACGGGCAATATTTTGGTAGATCTGGGCTGCTGCCAATTCAATAATGATGTTCCGAAAGGTGAACTTGAGGTATCACAGGGTACCTTTGAAAACAAACCAGATTCAAAATAGTCATTCACAGTGATCTTCGTCATGTTTTAATTATGAAGCACTACAGTCAATCCAGAGGGAACCTACAGATCATAACCAAAGTAAATTATCAGGTACGATCATTCCAACTGCGGTTTTAAAGGTACCTGCTCTACTTATTGAGTCAACAATCAGGTAGCTATGCCCTAGTCTCTGCGCCATCAGGCCTGGCCAGACTTCGAAAGCAAAGTAGTTCGGACTCTGATACCAGCTACCTCGAGTTTCAGAATTTTGGCTTACAGGTAAAAGGAAGGTTCCCACATAGGAACCCTACATCCTCTCAGTACATCACGGTTCATATCTTTGGGTGAAAGGCTCAAGCTAGTATCAGCATCACGTTTAGCCCTTCGTTTATCGACCCTATCCCACACCCTCTCCAACTATGCCTTCATGCTTAATTTGTTGAGCAGTCGCACAAGTTACCCCTAAACATCTGTCCATAAACAAAGTCTTTAACATTTTCAAACAACCCGCACTACAACTTATAGTATGCATCAAATTAACCAAAAGGTAACTCTTGCTCAGACATTGCTTTCCCTTTCGATGTACGTTGTATCCACTAGAGTCAAGTTCAGAGTATTCAAGGTGAAATCAGATTCCCCCTTTTTTTCAGACACCCACTTATCCTTGACCAGTGACCGGTTGTGTTTACATAGTTGGAGCTACACAGGAATATTGCGTGACCAACCCTTTTGATATTAATTAATACTGATGTGGTAACCGATGCATATTTCAGTTTGTTTTGTGGTATACAGGTAATGGCCAACGAATTCTCCAGTTCCTTTCAGAGCATCATTTGTGTCTTACCAGTGCAAACCACTGGTATGAGTTCTCACATCTTTTTACCCGAAGATAACCAATCGTGAATTGACCGTAGACACATCCGTAACATGTTGCAACTAGCGAGCTTGAACTTAAGCTGATAGATGCGTGTGCAGCTATGCTACTATATTCTTTTTCATGCAGCTGGGTTGCAGTGTAGGTTGGACGCACGACACGGTAACTCACGCAAAGAAGGAACACAATGTCAGCCTCAACAAGGTACCTATAGGCAGCGCAGTCAAACACGATTTGATCGGCAAATCATAACGTAGGTCTCAATGGCTCTTTTAGGCCATTTGGGTGGCGCTATAACACCAACTGGGCTCGACACAATCCAAAATTATCTGTCTGATCGGGGCGATCCCTTGCCCTTCACCATCGAAACAATTTTATCCACACACCTCAGTTCAGGCCCGCAAGCCCACGCACATGCAGTATCCCACATATTTTCACATCGACCACTGTCGTTCTTGCCCTATCTGAATCTCAAGGTCAGCTGCTAACGACGCTGACTCAAGCGTCTAGTACCGTGCCAACCAATAGCGTTGTTCCATTTACTCGGTTGTACTTTATCTGGTAGTCGCCATTGTGTTTCCGCGTTTTAGTAGCTATGGTCTGCATGCCCTCAGTCAAAGGTGTCCAGGCCGTACGGAAATTCATGGTGCGCTTGGGTGGATGAATCACCAGGCTTGCCGGGACAAATATGCGCTTGGTATTCCCCCGAGAATGTGTAGGTGAAAAAAAGCTTTGCAAAACACTACGATATCATCTTTTTCAACTAGACACAATTCTTCAAAGCAACATGCAAATATAATAATCCCTACAGTGCTCGGACTTCTGAGCAGAGTAGATGGATTAACTGCAAACAGTCCACGAATGATGGGCTAACTGAGGGTGACAGTTTGGATTTTGCACAATAGTTCCCTAAAAGTGTGGAAGAACAGGTAACAATAAGGGGAGCTGGTTCGATCAAACTTTGCAGCCGATCCGCAAACGTGCGTACACAATTCTCCCTGAGACTGACTTGACCAACGCTTACTGGAGTTCGATCCTCAGTTTTCACACCTTGTACTTCAAAGGTGTACAGTCAGCCCAACCCGCTATATAGAAAAACAATTTTCACTCACACCTGATCACCTGCTAGCCAGTTATCTGTAGTGCCGGATACAAAAGTTTTCGAGGAAAATATCGTAGTCTTGTTGCCGGATAACATTTGGAATCTTGTATCTCTACAGAATGTCGTCATACTCATGAGTGAAACAGGCAAAGCTTACTAGCTGAACAAAATGACTGACATGCTAGGTGGCGAAACTAAACTCAGTAAGTGTGTGGTGGCGGCGTGCGCAGAATATAGAAAAGCTAATTGTTTCCTGTCTAGGACGCTTGAAAAGCAAACGCCCGACTGCAGAAGCGACTTATAGAGGCGCTTAATTAATTTGGTCTATCCTTCCTGATCTCTGTAGTCAAAGTTTCTGAGGTAATTATTGGACATGGATAGTTCGCATACCACGGTATGACAAAGTACCTGGTCAAAATTCCTGAACCATTTGGCCAGCGCCTGTGCCGACATGGCCTTCCTGATACTTTCAATTACATCACAGCCACAGGAGACGTCAGTGTGAATCAATAATTCATGTGCACTTCTGATATAATCCCTTTATTAATGTCCCTAGTATAACATTTTCTGCACTTGTGTGACTGCATTGTGTCTAAAACAACACCAACTGATTATTGAATGGAACTCTCGCTTCTCTGCATTATCAGCGTGTGGTTTGCGTCCAATGGTGTCTCCCTATTATTCTCATCTGTTATGAGGGCTCGATCTGCCCCCTTTCGTGGGCACGTGCGAGTCATTCAGGATTCATTTAATCCATTGGTTTCATGCTTCGTTCTTCCTTCCTTTTCGTAATCGCATTCAGTGTATTGCTTCAGTATTATTTACATAACTCTAACATTCCGAGGACTAAAATGCACCTGGAGTGGTCACCCACAGGCACTGAGCACGCTGTAGATATCGTTCGTCCCAAATAAGACGAGAAATGGAATGCCATTTGAACATCGTAAATGATTCCGCTGCCATTTCTGGCATTTGTTTGTTGGCCTGCAATGTGCAAAGCGCTAGTATACTACTAAGTGGGTTCGAACTCAAGCCTTAAGTTTGCAAATGAACTAACTGATAATGTGAGGAATTTTGTCCACTTGGACAGCTGTTCTGGAGGCCGGTGAACAGAAAAGCCACATCCCTAACCGGATACACCGTTGCAATGCCTCAAACTTTTGTGGCGATAATGCAACATTATTTAACTGTTACGAATACAGTACGATTAGCTGCTGTGCGATATGTACTTGTTTATGCATAACGAAAGCAGGCTCTATGAAGACTTTGTGTTTGACCGCAAAAAAATATGCGGCCCTGGTAAACGTATCAAATCAGTCATTTTGAAGCAATCCAATTAGCTTTTTGAAATGCAACTCTACCTCCAGAGATGAAGTAGTACATTCCATAAGTTAAATCGAGTACTCCGTTTGCCCCACATAACTCCCTTCGCTCATCAATGTGCCTGATGGAGGATATCCAGTAACCGACAGCGAGTGAAGAAGCGAAGCATGGAAGTATTCATCAGTCAAGTCAGTCGCTTTTTGAAATCTGGGACCCCGAGATGAGACACACCGATAGTTACTGGTCCCGGTAGATATGGCCTTGTCAGCCAGTCAGTGTCGGTACTGCCTCAAAGCTATTACCTTTATTGCGCGGAATTCTCTTAGTGCCCAAACAAAACGATTTAACTTTAATGAACCTATTAGTTCACTGTCTTCGAATCGGGACCTCAATTCTCGTTATCTTTGGTGGATTACCCTATATCAGCTCAAACTGCTTTACATGGGTAGAGGTTTTATAGCTTGATAACTGCGTGTCTGAATAAGCGAGACAGGGAAAACTAGCTAAAGTGCACTTTGAATAAAAATTACACCAACGTGCTTCTGAAACTGCATGCAGCATTCGTGCACTAAAATCGGCTCCGAATGGTTATGATGGACATGCATATATAGTCGCGGATGATTGAACTTCCAAAACAGGCACATTCTAACAGAGGAGGAAAATACTGGAAGGATTAGGTTGGGTATATATATATGGCAAACTTTATAAATTGCCGTTTTATGGTACGCAAATCGGTCCATCTGGCAGGAGGAAACAGGAACTAAATTATCCAAACAGAAACTCTGAGTTTTGCCGTCTAAATGCACCGTAACATGGTCACAACTCAACAAAAACGTCACTGGTAGGCAGTGGAACATTTATACGCACTAATCCCATGTTCCAATGAGCATCAGGATCAGGAAAAGAACACCACAAAGTTGGAAGAACGTACCTCACTAGCACAATTTACATATAACGTGAGGGTCAATACTGATTGGGATGCGAGTGGGAATTCTGTCTATATTTACACCGATTTATCGTTCGCCTATCTGAGTAGACACATTAAATTGCTGAGCTGATATTCAGACTTCTAATTATAACAGCACGAATAAACCCTGCAATTTTTGGGTTCCAGTTACATTCAAAGTTACACGGAGTGTTTCTCAATACTTATAGACCCTTTAAGACAACAACCCCTCGGTAACTCTGGGCTCGTTTCTGAAACACAAGGATACTGTGCACACTGAAATTTAGTACAACAAATTTTAAGAAAGATTTTCAAATAGTGTAATTGCCAAAAGAACTGGATACTTGCTTGTTTGCAATCAGTTTGTTCTGTACACAGCACCAGCCGACATTGGAAGAAGACCGAATTCAGCTTTCCTAGACGAAATGCTGCAAACAGGTCGCTCTGTATGTGTGCGCTCGGGAAGTGATGGTTTGTGAATTGTACCGGAATTAGTTTTGAGGATTTAACCGGGCATCTGGGACAGGAACGAAGAAAAATCCATAAAAAGCACTGAGTACGCATGAAACCTTTCAGTGACAGCTGATTTATCCAATCTGTCAAACGTTCTCAGCGTCTCGGATTTAACCTAACAAAAAAGGGAAGTTGAATAAGCTTCTACATAAAATTCTATATATAACAAAGGGGAGTGATGTAGATCTCACTAGTTTTTCTTACATCATGAAGGCTTGAATTGTCTGAGTGACCATGGTTTAAGAGGCAAATTTAATGCTAAGGTTAACACAATCTAAAAAATACCAAATATATAAAATTACCATTTTTTCCAAAAGATTTAAAACGGAGTTTGTGGAAATACCTGGACATTTTGCTCTCGTTTTTTCGGCTTTGTGAGCCTATTTGGATGTGAAAACAGCAACCTAAACCGCATTTGTATATTTGTCCTCATTGGAGATATTGACCCAAATTGGCAAGGTTAAAAGTGACGTCTGTTGAAATTGAAACTCATCTGATGTGCCACTTGTAATCATTCGTCCTTTACCTTAGGACACCTTATCCAGACCGAACATCGTTAACTCTACGATGGCTAAGGGGGTCATCGCCAGACTGTTGGAAAGTCAGTAACAATTCATTAATGTTAATAAACGTCATCTGAAGGGGGACAAATACTACACTGCTGTTTTCTGCCCTCTGAAGCAAATCGGCAGTGTGCATTTGACGTTGTTCAGTTGCTCAAAAAGTTTACCAGTTCTGGAATGTGGTTTACTTGGATCATCATAATGCAAGATTCAAATAACCAAGTTATTCGCAGTTTCATAACTCACAGAATACGAATCAAAATTTGATAGAACCACTTTGTAACCAGCTCACTTTTTGGACTAAGCCTACCATATATCAACGGTGCCAACTAAATTTAAACTCGTGTCGTTCAATCCATCTAATATCGGATTTTATTTGCATATATAGTGTTTGAATTGTTTTTTGTATCGACAGTTCGACTGGCGTCCTGCAAAGCAGTAGAACGCTTCTCGACATGAAGCCCACACCGCTATCACTGTCTGAACATTTTGTCAATCAAAGCGGCTGCCAGCAGTAAAACTGATTCGTGACCTCAATGGTGCCGATTAGAAGACCAAAGCAAATTTCCCACATCCTGACGTCAGTCCGTCAAGATTGAATGGTCAGCTATTGTTAACGTATTCTTCCATTCATGGCGACTTCTCATCCACATAATTAGCTTTACATGCTGAGCAATATATTTCTGGGTATACGGCATACTACACATGGTTTCACACATTATGGGGTGGAATTAAAACAATGAGGCTCAGAAAATATTTCACTTTTTTCAGAAAACTGTATCTCATTTGGTATACTACGGTACCGCATACGAACTTACTTGAAGACCATGAGTAACATACGCAGCACACCAGAAAGGAAAATCACCTGGTCGAAGAACATCTCACTCTTATCTATCGTATATCAAATTAGAATTGAGCACTTTGTCACTGAGACTAAATTCTAAAATACCTTGAAGAAGCTACTGGTTCACGATCAGCACAAAGTGAGTGTGAATTAGTTCATTGTTTTAGTCGGCTACTGTCTACTGACGTAGCAACTTTGTTGTCTAATGATCAAGCCAACAAAGAGAAGGAATGTTCTAACTTGGTCTTATTACAACGCACCATGTGAACGAATATAGTAGTTATGTACAATATACAGTCATTGTCCATTTGGCTGGAAAACAAGAAAAAAAGCTACTCGATCGAATGGTGGGACCGTTTCGATGTATGGATGAGGGTAATTGAACACTACCACAGGTAAAATGCAAGTGGAATCGTTCATTCGAGATCCCCTTGGAAAATCCAACCATGTAGTCTTAAGTATAAGGTGCTTTTAATGGAATTTCGCATACTGCATGTTTTGCAGCACAATGTCAATTTTTACCACTTAAAGAAAAATATTGATGGGTTGAGACATCTTAAGGGTCAGGAAACTGTGTCTCGGATTACAAGACCTGTTAAAATTTATGT